>NC_068314.1:37430406-37470406 GCF_025860055.1 Xyrauchen texanus
GAGGCGAGTCACTACACCACCACGAGGACTTGAGCACATTGGGAATTGAGCGTTCCAAAATGGGGAGAAAAGTACAAATTGGTAACGTTTTGCACATGTTCCATCTGTGATCCATTAAATATATTAAAATATATAAAAGCATGATATTGTGCAGTATGAGAACTTCCACGCCCACTGTGCCGCTAGTTTCAGACTGTGTAGCATAAAGACGTAATAAAATATAATTCATGCTTCTGTCCGGATTGGGCAGTTCGCTCCATTGGGAAGTTTGGGCTCACAGATTACGAGACTTCTCCACTCCTCCCCTCTGCCGTGATTAGATCAAATGAAAACCGGGAATGAAAACATTTTCTCTAAGAAGATAAACTGCAATTTTACACCTGTGGATGTACAAAAGTCTCAAAAGTACAAAACATCAAAGCACAGTGCTGTACATCTGTGAAGTTTCTTCAAACATTTGTGCCGCTGAAGCGCACATACAACAATATTAGTGGTCAGATCCCTTCCAAAAGTCCTCCAGTTCCCAATGGGAATAAATATGATCAATGGTCCCAACGGATGCTACTTGTGGTTTATTGACCACCCCAGATGGACAGAGCTGCTTATTTTGGGATGAATGCTGAATATTTTCACTTGTAAACACAGACATGGTGCAGAACAATTATTTGTACATGTGGTTTCAAAAAGCATCCAAACGTCACAGCAACAGAGCCGAAATGTGATCAAATCCACTCCAATTTTAAGTTTGACTCATTTGATGTGTTTTTCAGACTCAGGAAGTGGTATACGATATTTACACTTGACCCTTCACCCCACGCTTCCTGTAACACTTGACCCTTCACCCCACGCTTCCTGTAACACTTGACCCTTCACCCCACGCTTCCTGTAGCACTTGACCTTTCACCCCACGCTTCCTGTAACACTTGACCTTTCACCCCACGCTTCCTGTAACACTTGACCTTTCACCCCACGCTTCCTGTAACACTTGACCTTTCACCCCACGCTTCCTGTAACACTTGACCCTTCACCCCACGCTTCCTGTAACACTTGACCCTTCACCCCACACTTCCTGTAGCACTTGACCTTTCACCACACGCTTCCTGTAGCACTTGACCTTTCACCCCACACTTCCTATAGCACTTGACCCTTCACTCCACACTTCCTGTAGCACTTGGCCCTTCACTCCGCACTTCCTGTAGCACTTGGCCCTTCACCCCACACTTCCTGTAGCACTTGACCTTTCACCCCACACTTCCTGTAGCACTTGACCCTTCACCCCACACTTCCTGTAGCACTTGACCTTTCACCCCACACTTCCTGTAGCACTTGACCCTTCACCCCACACTTCCTGTAGCACTTGACCTTTCACTCCGCACTTCCTGTAGCACTTGGCCCTTCACCCCACACTTCCTGTAGCACTTGACCCTTCACCCCACACTTCCTGTAGCACTTGACCCTTCATCCCACACTTCCTGTAGCACTTGACCCTTCACCCCACACTTCCTGTAGCACTTGACCCTTCACCCCACACTTCCTGTAGCACTTGACCCTTCACCCCACACTTCCTGTAGCACTTGACCTTTCACCCCACACTTCCTGTAGCACTTGACATTTCCCCCACACTTCCTGTAGCACTTGACCCTTCACCCCACACTTCCTGTAGCACTTGACCCTTCACCCCACACTTCCTGTAGCACTTGACCTTTCACCCCACACTTCCTGTAGCACTTGACCCTTCACCCCACACTTCCTGTAGCACTTGACCTTTCACCCCACACTTCCTGTAGCACTTGACCTTTCACCCCACACAAACCAGCTGAGGAGTCGGACTTCAGAAAAGTGTCGAAATTGTGTTTCTGGGGAACTTCTGAGCTCAAATGTTCGCTGACTAACACGGTTCTTGTTTTACAAAATACACTGAAAAAATGACGCTGACGAGTGCTGATGATCCTTCAGTCTTTGCTTCATGACAAATGAACATTCACTCATATTCCAGCAAAGTACAATGTTGTAAATCACCCATCCTCCATCTAACCATTAGTTTAACTCTTCTCCACACTGATAACCTCCGAAAAACCTCCATCATGCCAGAGACTTCTCTAAACCCAACATAACAGAACATTAAACACTAACAGTGTAGAAATGCATCAAATAACACTTCATTTCAAAACGTGCTCATGCAAAGCATGCTGGGAAATGTAACTCCCCTGTCCCGTTTCAGAAACACTTTGATGCAACAAATCTTTTCTCATAATCCCAACACGACTGGATTAAGTAAACATGGTTGGATTGTACACAGTGAAACTAAATTGAGAAATAAACCTGAAGAATTGTGTTGGATGAACTCAGTTTATTTAAGTAAATTGAGAAAGCAGTAAAAATTATTCGATCATCACTTTGATCATTTCATATCAATGCAATCAAATCACTATTTATGACTGTGTTGAATTTAACTAAGACTTCACACAATATAATCAAGTTCTCAGCTCAAACAAACATATTAGGTTGATTTTAAGTGTGCTGGTTTAGTTTATTTAACTAAAGTTTATTTTTCAGTGTCTTTCAATTATTTAAAGAGCACTTCATAGTTTATTCGTGCATGCATTCAACAAGGACGAGGTTGTTTAGCTCGCATAGGTCCTGAAAAAGAAAATTTGGCTCTAACAAAAATTCTCAAAACAAAAAGCTGCCAAACTTCAGTTTCACAAGACTTCCCTTAAAGACATTTGACTCCAAGACGTCCAATAAAAATACTGCCTGCTTAAAAAAAGGCCGGTCTCTTGAACTTTACTTCCTTGAATCCATGACAACAAGAGACCCAGAAGTTGCTTGAGCTTAAATCTGGAGACACAACCGAAATATCTCCAACATTACCTTTGACACTCGAGAGAGAGAGAGAGAGAGAGAGAGAGAGAGAGAGAGAGAGAGAGAGAGAGTGAGTGAGTGAGTGAGTGTGAGAGAGAGAGAGTGTGTGAGTGAGTGAGAGTGAGAGAGAGAGAGAGAGAGAGAGAGTGAGTGAGTGAGTGTGAGAGAGAGAGAGAGTGTGTGAGTGAGTGAGTGAGAGAGAGAGAGAGAGAGAGAGAGAGAGAGAGAGAGAGAGAGAGAGAAATGCTAACATGGGACGACCGCTAAACAGAAAGCTCGACTCAGCATTAGTGGCAAAATGTTGATCACAGAAAACAATTCTGAAAATACCAAAATTGTGGTTACAGTAATGCACTTAAAATGAGTAAATGAGGCAATGCAATAAACGTTCAAATGCACGCTGGGGTGAAATAACAGTTTTGCACGTGGTATTTCAGTGCTGAAACCTGCGTCTTATTCACCAACCGTCCATAATCTAGTTTAAGCAAGTGCTGAAATTGTCTTCTGCCGTTCCTGTCCGTGCAAACACGCCTCCGTTCGATGTCAATTAGCCTCATTATAGACCGTGCTTCATTCACAAAAACTGCCCAGTGCAATTTACATCACGCTATTACCACCAGATGAAAGCATGCGGTAAAATACATTTTATTTTTGTGGACATTTTTCTATCTATCATGATCAGCATTAATTCATCAAATGATGCAATGATGGCGTTTTAACCGGAGTATATCCAGATGCACGGTGTTGTCGAGGGCACTTTCTTCAGACGCCTTTCCTAGTTTCCATCCACCTGTCGCACTATTTTGTTGTCGACAAAGCGAAAATGTGAGAAAAAACAATTGCGACATTTGCAGTCTTCTGCCTGTTTCCATTATGGTGTGCGTGATGCCTAAAAACAAACACGTTGTGGCATAAGTTTTGGTTTAGCGCAACAGAAATCTGCCCTGAAGCCGTTTCCAGTCAGAAATGTGTTTAGCACTAATTCACCTCCCAGATGTGCCTGATGTTTTTCCTCTGAAGTTTGGGTAAAATGGAGAGATTATTGAGACAATTCATTGAAATTAACCAGTTTACTGTCATTTTAATTAACAGATAAAAGCAATCAGAAGAGGAGGAATTGTAGTTGCTCTTCTGATGGGCATCTAATCCTTCATCTCATCTAAAGCGTCGCCATGACAACTGCATCATGTCCCGCATGTTTCTCCAGTGACTTAATCACCAACTGAACTTGATGATCATCTCAAATTTATTTTAGCTTCATGATGTAAAATTACATTTTCTGAAGCAGCAGTAAATGTGATCCGAGGTAAAGATGGTCAGATTTAACATATTTAAACACTTTCAAATGTTCAAAAGCTGTTTTTCTGAGAGTGAACTCATCATTGGACGAATAGTTCTGATAGTCTTTAAAAAAGTCTAGAACATTCTGAGAACGTCATTCAGACGACTTTATTCATCTACAGAACAGGGTACGGCTCATTTAAGTTTGTGTAAAGAAAAGGCAAATATACGTCTAAAAATATATATTTTTTTTTGATTTGGTAATAAAAAATTTTCATTTAATGCTTTTTTCATTTGGTAATAACATTTTATTTAATACAGGCAATTTTGTGGCATTTTTTCAAAAGTAAAACTAAACAATAATTTAACAGAATTGGGCTGTAAGTGTTCCCAAAAAAAAAAAAAAAAAAAAAAAGCACTGATGAGTTTCTCCAGTATTGTGTATTTATTTTAAATTTAAAAAAATATTTGTGCACAGAAATGATGTCGTTTATATTGTGGGCTAATTCAGTGACTGCCGTTTATTATTTTGAATGGTGTGAAAAAGCAACTTTAATAAATATACGGATGTTTACAGCGATCACATTAATCACAAACAGTGTTCGTTCATTTGTTCTCCTTGTACTTCTCAATAACCGGTGCATGATACGAGATATCTGTGTTGCACTCCTGGAAGTGTCCCGTTTGCAGATCGGCTCTATATGCCGTAAAGATCAATCCATAATCACGCACAATAAACTGGCTTTCAATACCATCATCATGATTAACACTGGCTAACGATTGGGGTCACATTCTGTCATGTGACACTACATTTTTGCGTTAATGCCAACTTTAGCGACAAAAAGTGTTTCCAAACCATTTATTCGCGACATTTGATGTATGGACAGAGAGTTTATGTGCTTGAGTTAAACGGAAAAATATTATGTCGACATTTGTGCCATTTTATCGATAATGTGCATCAGCTTTATTTTGATGCGCTAAAACTTTTTTCGTAAAAAATCCTTGGATGGAAACATAGTTAGTGATGCTGTTCAATCCTGCCAAAGTGTGTCAGATTATGGTGGTCTGCTGCTGCATCCTCCTCTAAATAGCGCTCTGATTCGGCCCGCAAAATGTTATTTGCACGTGTATACAGTGTTCGGCACGTTGGCGCCGCTGTCTGTCGAGTATAATTTCATTAATGAATCGAATGCAAAACCAGCGCAGACGTGCAAATAACCAGCGCTTTTACTGTGCACGATTCATTCTTATTCAATCCCCCCCGCTGTTTATATAGTGTGCCCTTAAAGCTCAAGTGTGTCATTTTTTCCGCGGGGTGGAAAAAATGACTATCACTGTGATTCTGCATATCACTGTGGCATAGCGCGGCGCCATTTTGATGCCCATTGAGCATAACGCGGCGGCTCATTTCAACTTAATGCGGCCCATTCGGGACGTTTCACGGCCGGCCCGGTTCTCTCGATGGCCAGTCCGCCTCTGAATGGCCAAAGTGTGCCAGCCCACCGGGAAAATGCCTGGTATGCCAGATTACCAGTCCAGCCCTGGTCTCAACCAATGGTATGAATTGGGGGCAGGACTATCTGTTTGTCAAACAATCACTGACAGGAGGAATGTTCAGGATACCCATTTGAAAACAGGTCAATAATTGTGATGCTAGCAGGACACTTCACCTTTAAACATCAAAACGAAAAATTTCTCACACCTAGAAAAATTAGAAAATTAATTTTGCCTAGTTAATAAGTTTATTTGAATGTGAATTTGCACAGAATTCTGATATTTCCTATATAACTCCACTGTTATTTGCGTGTGCAAGAGTCTCAATCCTCACAACGAATCTGTGCACGCTCAAAAGCTTTCACTGTTGGAAATTCTTCTCCCCGTCCAGTAGGGGGCGATATTCATGAAGAATGTGAAAGTGAAAGTGGAGATTGACTGAGCTGGGGGGAGAATGGATACAAAAAAAATGGACAAATATTGATCTGTTTCTCACCCACACCTATCACATCACTTCAGAAGACATGGATTAAACCACTGGATTACATTTATGCTGCCTTTGTGCTTTTTGGAGCTGGTCACCATTCACTTGCATTGTATGGACCTACAGAGCTGAAATATTCGTCTAAAAATCTCCATTTGTGTTCTGCAGAAGATAGAAAGTCTCTAACATCTGGGATGACATGAGGGAGAATCTTTTCATTTTTGGGTGAACTGTCCCTTTAAGCCTTACAGCATTCCCGATATGTCTATAATCCACGGGGTAAATATCTCTTGAAGTGACAACAACAGTACAGTACACATAAAGCATTGAACCTGTTGACTCTTCTGCTACATTTACACGGAGATGTTCGTGGTTGCTGTAGCTACTTCAGCTGTCCAATAGCAGAGCGCTCCTAATAGCCACTCCTGATTTACGAGGTGGGACTTGTCGGGATACAGGTGGAAAAGTCCCGAGTGCATGCAGAGCACGTACGAGGAGAGAGCGAGTGAAGTCTTGCACACACAAAAACAACACAGTAACATGATTGTCCGAATTCTAAGCATCATCATTTTGCTCGTGCAGAATTGTGGCACAAATATAAATCCATAAACCTGTACTAAACCCGGAACATTCCTTTAAGAGAGAATAACAACATTATGGAAAACAGGGATGAGATAAGCACACCATGGAAAACTGTAACTGTGCCGAGAGACTGAAAGACTTCGATAAAGAAGAATAAAACAGGAAGGAGGAGGACAGAATGACTCACATCTAATCCAGGATCACCTGGTTCTCCGTCATCTCCCTTGGGTCCAGGAGTTCCTTTTCCACCCTTGAGAGAGAAAAAGATGAGATGAGAGGAATTGTCTTTGCGGTGTCCGCTTATCTGCCGACTCTCAGTCTCAGTCTAGACAATGTGCATCTGCTATGAATGAGCCGAGTCAGCTGCTGTCCACTGGCACTGATCCAAACACACGCACATACCCCTGCTGAATCAACCCGTGTGCTCCAAATAATCATGAGTCAAATGTGCTATTAAAGCACTCATATATCAGATGAATCACCGGTGGTTATCTTTTAATCCGTGGATAAATCTGAATTTCGTGACGCTCTATGCACATGAGTTATGTGTCTGTGAAGTGCAACGGTGACTGCACACTTAAATCAGTATTTAAAATAAAGAGTCATGTAAAAAGCAGGTATCACTTTACTATAAGCTTCTATTTGTTCACTTTAGTAAGTGTAGAAAGTATCATGAACTGTCAATGAACAACATAATTTTACAGCATTAATTGTTACATCACGTTACAATGGAAGTCAATGGGGACATTTTTGGAGAGTTTAAAGACAGAAATGTGACGCTTATAATTGTATAAAAGCACTTACATTAATCCATCTGTTAAGAATTGCTGAAAGCTGTAAAGTTGTTTAAATTGTCATTTCTAGTCATTTTGGGGTTTTTGTGTGTGTGATTTTTTTTCTCCCCTTTTTCACCCAATTTGGAATTCCCAATGTGCTCCAAGTCCTCATGGTGGCATAGTGACTCAATCCGGGTGGCGGATTCGCGCATCTTATCACATGACTTGTTGAGCGCGTTACCGTGGAGACGTAGTGCGTGTGGAGGCTTCACGCTATTCTCCGCAGCATCCACACACAACTCACCACATGCCCCACCGAGAGCGAGAACCACATTATAGTGACCAAGAGGAGGTTACCCCATGTGACTCTACCCTCCCTAGCAACCGGGCCAATTTGGTTACCCCATGTGACTCTACCCTCCCTAGCAACCAGGCCAATGTGACTCTACCCCTAGCAACCGGGCCAATTTGGTTGCTAAGGAGACCTGGCTGGAGTCACTCAGCACACCCTGAATTCAAACTCACGACTCCAGGTGTGATAGTCTGCGTCAATACTCGCTGAGATATCCAGACCCCCACCTGAAAAAGTATTGTTAATGCCACCTTGTACTGGAGGGGAGATTAGATATTATTAAACATACTATTATTTGTTCTCGTAGTGGCGTGTTGTGCGTGGATGCCGCGGTGGGTGGCGTGAAGCCTCCACACGCACTATGTCTCCGTGGCAACGCGCTCAACAAGTCACGTGATCAGATGCACGGATTGACGGTCTCAGATGTGGAGGCAACTGAGATTCATCCTCCGCCACCCGGATTGAGGTGAGTTACTACACCACCACGAGGACCTACTAAGTAGTGGGAATTGGGCGTTCCAACTTGGGAGAAAAAGGAGGGGGGGGGCAGTATAACGTGATTTATATATGTTCATCATGATGTCGGGTATGCACACTCTGTTATTTACATTGCAATGCACACTGGGATTCAAAGTCGGTCAAACTTCAGTTTCGCCACTTTGTGACGTGTCAACCCAAAGAAACTGTCCCCCACCTCATTTTAAAACAAAGTGACGCCCATAACAGTGAATTCTCTGACTGGTGGATCTCTCTTCAGAATTAGGGGTAATGTAGTTTTAAAAAATGCAAGTTGGATTTAATAAAATATGAAGCAAGATAACACATACATGTGGCTTCGTCAGAAACATTAAACAAAAGATTAACGACCTCGAAGTCAATATTTATGTATTATCACTGAAAGTGAAATTTGAACAACCCTACGGTCGGGATCTATTAAAAGAGAGATCTTCTGTAAAGTTCAGGACACTTACAGGTGCTCCTGGGTCTCCCATCGGTCCAGGATAACCCTAAAATACCAAGTACACATATGAAGAATACTGACACAAAATGACTTTTGAGGGCAAGATGTGCAAATAGCAAACTAGAATTGAGAGGTACTCAACCTGGAAACCATGGCAACCCTCGGTTCCATTTCCTGGTGGTCCGTCTGCACCCTGAGCAGGTTAAAACATCATTACATGGGTCAACGTGTCAGGTAAAACACCTTGTGAAGATCAACAGGACAAACTCACCCTCTCTCCCATCAGGCCTCTGTCTCCTGGGGCCCCTTTGATTCCTCTGGGCCCTTTAGGCCCCTAATATGCAGGAACACAACATGGGAAATGTAGGTCAGTCATGGGTGCAAAGATGGATCTGGCTGAAAGAGAATCAAAACTAGTTATCCGCACTCACTTCTGTCCCGGTTCGACCCTCATCACCACGGTAACCAGCTGTGCCATCTCTTCCTGGCTCACCCTGTTGGAGAGATTTGACAATAAATTGTTTTTCCTAAAGACATCTGAATGTTAAAATCAAGGCAGTTTTGTTAGGACAAGAGTGGAACAAGTGAGCATTCGGTAAAGTATTGTCCAGTCGGAGTCCTGACGTCTTGGTTCGGGTGTATTTGGCGATAATGACCGGCTGACTGAACATGATGCCTGACTGAAGTATTACATGGCAACTTAAGAATCGCAAGCTCTTTCCACATTTAATCATGTGCAGGATAGGGGTCTGCGTATCTCAGCGAGTACTGACGCTGACTATCACACCTGGAGTCGTGAGTTTGAATTCAGGGCGTGCTGAGTGACTCCAGTCAGGTCTCCTTAGCAACCAAATTATCCCGGTTGCTAGGGAGGGTAGAGTCACATGGGGTAACCTCCTCGTGGTGGTGATTAGTGGTTCTCTCAATGGGGCGTGTGGTGAGTTGTGTGTGGATTGTGGAGAGTAGCATGAGTCTCCACATGCTGTGAGTCTCCGCGGTGTCATGCATAACGAGTCACGTGATCAGATGCACCGATTGACGGGCTCAGAAGCGGAGACAACTGAGACTTGTCCTCTGCCACCCAGATTGAGGTGAGTAACCGCACCACCACGAGGACCTACTAAGTAGTGGGAACTGGGCGTTCCAAATTGGGGAGAAAAGGGCCTTAAAAAGATTTGCTCATGTGCAGGATGTGTGTTATACATACCAGCAATTCAATGTTCATTAGATTAAAAAAAATTCACATCACGAATGAAATGACTAATAGTGAAAGTGCAAATTTTACAAATCAGTAATTTGCATAAAAAAAGACTTTGTTTATCACAGAAATATAGAAATAGAACTAGTAAAAAATGTTGATGTCTGTAATGTTTATTTTCACTAGTAGAATTTGATAATTACTCTTGTTCAAAACCCAAAGATAGACCGCAGAGTCATACGAGAGACATGAAACTAGTATGTAGCTATGAAGGTAATTGGTTTCCTGGGACTACAGTCAATTAAACAGTTAAGTGGTCATAACACAAAGTATGCACTAATTGACCAATTGGAAGCAAGTATTCCAGAGAGCCATGTAATAAGATCACTTAAAGAAGGAGAGTAAAAAACTGACATCTAAATAGCGGACATAAATGGTGAGGTAGAGTTGTGATTTTATTGTAAAACAAGTCAAAATTAACTTTGAAGTCGTGCTTCACTTGCACCATTTAATCAAGCTTTAATATCCGAGTCTGTTTGCATGATCTTTAAGAGTCAAGAGAGTCGACATTCAACACAGAGAGTCATTGAGGTCTAAAAAGACAACGTATCGGAATCAAACGGTTATCTAATGTTTAACCTCTGACTGGCCTTAGAGATCCGAGCCATTTAATCAAAATATACTTTTTCATATCTGACACATGGACAAATCAAATGAAAACAATGGTAAGAATTGAGAGAGCCTTGGCTTGTGTTCATGAGTTCAGAGAGCGCTCCAGATTTCCACCGATCTGAACGCTTGGTTCTTTCCCTCCCAACGCTTCTGGAAAAACATCCCTGCCAGGACAAAACCAATAAAAAGACTTTCTTTCCCAGAGTCATTATCAGAGCTCCTCGTAGTGACGTCTAAAACTCATGATTCACTGCTAACTTTAAAGCGTAGCTGTATCTGCCAGTCCTCGCTATGAGATAGTGAAAGTGCAAAGCTCAGAGCGGCTGGGCCGCATAAACGTCTGCTTTTGAGAAACAGCAGAAGATTGAGAGAAATGCTTGAAACTGAGAAACGGTTCTGCATCCACCACATGCTCCAAACACAACTCTCGTGAGCTCACAGGACATTTCGAGTGATGCGAGGCAAAGGAAATGTGTTCCTCTGTTGGCGTTGCAGTTATAAGAGTTGCAGAGAGACGTCAGGTGCCGACAGAGGAGTTCTGCCGCACAGCTGGTGATGTTGTAAGCCTCAAGTCTCTGCTCATTAGTTTGTTGGGAACTGTTTAGTCAGGTCAGGCATGACCTGTTAGGCACCGTCCAGCCAGTGGCCTTGTGGAATTGCTGAATTCTTAAATCCAGTTGGTTGACAGATGTTCTGAGATGTAAGTTTCTATAAATGCACAGCTATGGAACTTCCAGGTTTGTTGACCACAGTAAAAGTTTATTATCTTTACAACCTGGTCTCATTGAGTGAACGTTACTCTATATGCATTTCTGCAAACTGACTTTTACATGCCGCCGTTTACGTTTAGCTGCAGTTCCCGCTGAAATGAACACCCCACCCCCACCCCCACCCCATGTTCATCGGTTAGGATTAGGTGTTGGTGAAATGAAAGGATCTGTTTTGTTGAACTCTCATTCATCTTTTAGATCACTATTGTTTAGGGTACAGTTGTAGGTTAGAAAGGTACGATTTACTTATTAAAATCTCCATATATAATTCACCTTAAAAACCTCGTCTGATTACAACCTTATTTTGCTCGGTTTTGGCGCCCCCTGCTGGACATTTCACTTGAAAACTGCAGCCAAACGTGTAATGAAGCACGTCATTTCAGTTTCGGAAAAACTTTGCAATGCTCACGTAATTACATGAGACCAGGCTGGTCGTTACGATCTAGTAACTCCAGCTTGGGCTGTTTTAACAAAGATACATAATATGGTTGACGTAAGAAAGCAGTTCTGCACACAAAAGCATTTTAGTGATGAAAACCTGAAAAATGTCTTGCGATGAAGACATTATACAGTGGGATCACTGTCCAGCTGGAAGATCAACCAGAGCCCATTATAAGCTTTCTGGCAGAGGCAGTCAGGTTTGGATTTTGCAACTGTTGGTATATGATAGAGTCCATGATGCCATGTATCCGAACGAGATATCCAGGACCTCTCGCAGAAAATCAGCCCCACAACATTAAAGATCCAGCACCACATTTAAATCTACCTCATCTTTGTGCACCATCTCTGGTGTTTGCTGCCAAAAAGCTCTTTTTTTTGTTTCATCTGACCTTTGAACCCAGTCACATTTGAAGTTCCAGTAGTGTCTGGCAAACTGAAGACGCTTGGGTTTGTTGTTGGATCAGAGCAGAGGCTTTTCATTAAATCCACCTATACTAGGACCAGCCACCGGGGAGCGATCGAGACGTTTTGGCTTCACTTTTGAGGGCTTGTGCGGCACACTTGGCTAAAGCACACAACTGATAATCAGAAGGTTGCTGGTTTGATCCCCACAGCCACTGGATTATGCAGCAACACAATGATCCAAAGCATGGGAGTAAGTCCACCTCTGAATGACTCAAAAGAAGCTAAATTAAAGTTCTGGAGTTGAACTTTAGTCCTTGAACCCGATTGAGATGCTGTGGCGGGACATTAAATGGGCAGTTCATGCTCGAAAACCCTCCAATGTGTCTAAAGCAGTTCTGCAAAGAAGAGTGGGACAGAATTCCCCCACAGCGTTGTGAAAGACTGATCTCATGTTATCAGAAGCGTTTGGAAGTGGTGGTGGCATAGAGGCTAAAGCACATAACTGGTAATCAGAAGGTTGCTGGTTTGATCCCCACAGTCACCACCATTGTGTCCTTGAGCAAGACACATAACTCCAGGTTGCTCCGGGGGGATTATCCCTGTAATAAGTGCTCTGTATAATACATTGGTACTCAGAAGGTTGCTGGTTCGATCCCCACAGTCACCACCATTGTGTCCTTGAGCAAGACACTTAACTCCAGGTTGCTCCGGGGGGATTGTCCCTGTAATAAGTGCACTGTATAATACATTGGTACTCAGAAGGTCACTGGTTTGATCCCCCACAGTCACCACCATTGTGTCCTTGAGTAAGACACTTAACTCCAGGTTGCTCCGGGGGGATTGTCCCTGTAATAAGTGCACTGTATAATACATTGGTAATCAGAAGGTCACTGGTTTGATCCCCACAGTCACCACCATTGTGTCCTTGAGTAAGACACTTAACTCCAGGTTGCTCCGGGGGGATTGTCCCTGTAATAAGTGCACTGTATAATACATTGGTAATCAGAAGGTTGCTGGTTTGATCCCCACAGTCACCACCATTGTGTCCTTGAGTAAGACACTTAACTCCAGGTTGCTCCGGGGGGATTGTCCCTGTAATAAGTGCTCTGTATAATACATTGGTAATCAGAAGGTTGCTGGTTTGATCCCCACAGTCACCACCATTGTGTCCTTGAGTAAGACACTTAACTCCAGGTTGCTCCGGGGGGATTGTCCCTGTAATAAGTGCTCTGTATAATATATTGGTAATCAGAAGGTTGCTGGTTTGATCCCCACAGTCACCACCATTGTGTCCTTGAGTAAGACACTTAACTCCAGGTTGCTCCGGGGGGATTGTCCCTGTAATAAGTGCACTGTAAGTCACTTTGGATAAAAGCATCTGTCAAATGCATAAATGTAATGTAAAATTTAATGTGAGGTAAAGAAGCACAATTTATGATACAAGTGATTTTATTGCTGATTTGAAATGATTTAATGTTCTTTAATTGTAATCATGACCGACTGCTTTTGAGATTTCGGTGTTCCCCCATTCAAGTAGATAGAAGCTGCACTGGCATGACTGGAAATATCCTCCCGAGAGCGTCCCAAAGATGATCGACAGTGGACGACTCACTAGAAAGACTCTGTTTACCCGTTATTAACTTGAGATTTAAAAATCGATATTTGGATCGTTCAAATGAAGATTGTGATGCATCATAAAACATATATTATTACCCAGCTCTTTCTAAGCCATGTTGAAAAGTGGACATGAAAAACAATGTTTTCTTGGGGGGGGGATAAAAATGAAATCTGTTTCCTGAGAGAAAAAAACATGTTCTTAAATTACAGCCTAATGAGTTTCAGGCACCCATTCAACCCTACAGCTAACATGATGTCATCCTTTACTACACAGAGCGTAAGCTATTTCTGTCAGGGAGGAACGTTTGTATGCTTTTAGGTATTAAAACACATCTGTTGCAACTTGCTCAGCCAGGCTTGGTGTCCATCTGGGGTCCATCTGACCTAAGGAACATATACATCTCACTCATTATATTCTCCTCCCAAAGCCCAAATCACTACAAATGGTGATGCACACTACTTTATTCCTCATGTTACCTTCTAAACTATTTAAGGGTCTCACAGAGTGCCCGTGATCCGAGGTCAGTCTGTACGCACTCATCCTTCAAACTCAAGACTAAAACGACAATTCTGCACCATATAATTCTGGCCGAACAGGCAAGGAAGCATGAATGTATAACGATTAGTAATAGATTTAAAGATTCCACTTAAAGGAATATTCCAGGTTCAATGCAAGTTAAGCTCAATCAACAACATTATTGTCATAATGTTGATTACCACAAACACTCATTTTGACTCGTTCCTCCTTTTTGTTAATAAAAGCACAAATGTGTGTTCCAGTGAGACACTTACAATGCAAGTCAATGGGGTTTAATCTGTAAACGTTAAAATACTGTTTCAAAAGTATAGACACAAGACATAAACAATATGTGTGTTAACATGATTTTACTGTCATTAAGAATTATGAATATATAGACAATTATACAACATCCTTGCCATGAAGATGTAATGTCAACAAACCCTAAAGTAACTGTAAAAATGACAATTTAAACAACTTTACCAGTCAAACAATCAGTGTTGTGTAAATTACCAAAAAAATTATCCAATACAGATTACTAACTACTACTCTAAAAATCTAATCAGATTACTTCGTTAAAACGTAATCGCATTACTATTTTCAAATTTTCTTTTAAGTTTCTTTCTAAAACAATTATACAACTATGTTGCCATGACGACAGAACACCGTAACTCTAAAACAACCATAACAATGTTACAGCTCATATAACACACAAGTTTTTAAAAAAAAGAATTGATGTAAGTGCTTTTATAAAATTATAAACTTCACATTTCTGCCTTTAAACCTTCCAAAAATTGACCCCATTGACTTCCATTATAAGTGTCTCACTGGAACACACATTTGTGCTTTATTAACCTGTTGATACACGCCCCCTTTTTGAGCACAAACCAAGTGTGCCGCACAAGCCCTCAAAAGTGAAGCCAAAACGTCTCGATCGCCCCCCGGTGACTGGTCCTAGTATAGGTCATAAGCCCCGCCTCCCCATGTTATTCAACGGGACGTGAGACCAACTAAACAATTAAATTACACTTCACATATCTTTTTTCCAAAGATAGTTTCTGTCATTTACTGTCGTTTCTATCACGTTGATGTCATTTCAAGTGTTTGTTTTCAAAATAAGTTTGTTTTTAGTTATTTGATGCTATAAAAACGCTGCTGTGACATCATGATTGACAGCTGTGATTGACAGGTTCTCTGAGCGGAAGTAGTAACTGAAGCACCAACTGACTTTTTTCGGGATCTTCGGAGGACTGAGGAGATTGGAGCTTTAAATTTAATATCTAAATTTCTATAATTCATTATTTCACACCGTCATAAGTCAAAAGGGGCGTGTGCTTGCGATTGATTCAGCGAGAGTGAGGGCGGGGCCTTGATTTTGCGGCTTTACTTCCTGCTCACTACTGCGCAGGTCTGGTCCCGAAATCGCAACTGCGCAGACTCAAGTCCCAAGATGTCAGCGCCATATCGGGACACTGGCGGCTTCAGTTCTCACCAATGGAAAAGAGCGAAGGGGCGTCGGCCATCTTTTATTACAGTTTATGGCACAAAGCATGAAAATGACACACCTGAGGTTAAATGGTTGTATTTATGGGACCGTTTGGAGTTTGGACACAGTTGTCGTATCTTTTGAAAGAGACACTTTTGACTTTATTTCACAAGTTTCATAATTAATATCTGTTGTATTTTATTAAAGTTAGAGAAGCTGAAGTTTATAGTAATGGAAATATTTTGAACATGTTTTAATAATCTAATAAAACAATAATAAAAGTGTCAAGACACCCCAGAAATACAATGTGCTCAAAGTCACGAGTCTAAAGAAGTTTCGTTTCTAATCTGAAGATGATTTAATAATAAATGAGTTCCTGCAGCTTTAATCTCTGTAAAATCTCTGGAAGTGTTCAGAGTCAAATTAAGCTCCGCCTCTCAAGACGACACTAAATCTGACGGCACTGCTCGACTATTATGAATAAAACTACGCCACATTTTTAAAAATAGACTTTGGAGACGGGCTGGTTTTGTTTATGAGACTCTAATATATCAGATCATAAACAGTTTTACAACATGAATGCTGCTCAGATTGCAGTTTCATGAAGAACGATGACGAAGGCGAGATCTCATGTAAACAATGGAGAATATATCAATATTTCTCACATTTATCACTTTTATGGACAAAAAGTGCGATTGGATGTTTTTAATGAACGCTTGTCATGGACGATTGACCCAAGTGTGTTACACTGGATTCATCTGGCGATCGTGATTTCATAATAAAAGTCCCGTTTTGATATCGCATGTTTTCATAATAAAAGTCCCATTTTGATATCGCATGTTTTCATAATAAAAGTCCCATTTTGATAATGCTTGTTTTCATAATAAAAGTCCCAGTTTGATATCACATGTTTTCATAATAAAAGTCCCGTTTTGATATAGCATGTTTTCATAAAAAAAGTCCCGTTTTGATATAGCATGTTTTCATAAAAAAAGTCCCGTTTTGATATAGCATGTTTTCATAAAAAAAGTCCCGTTTTGATATCGCATGTGTTCATAATAAAAGTCCCAGTTTGATATCACATGTTTTCATAATAAAAGTCCCGTTTTGATATCGCATGTTTTCATAAAAAAAGTCCCGTTTTGATATAGCATGTTTTCATAAAAAAAGTCCCGTTTTGATATAGCATGTTTTCATAATAAAAGTCCCATTTTGATATCGCATGCTTTCATAAAAAAAGTCCCATTTTGATATCGCATGCTTTCATAAAAAAAGTCCCGTTTTGATATAGCATGTTTTCATAAAAAAAGTCCCGTTTTGATATCGCATGTGTTCATAATAAAAGTCCCAGTTTGATATCACATGTTTTCATAATAAAAGTCCCGTTTTGATATCGCATGTTTTCATAATAAAAGTCCCAGTTTGATATCACATGTTTTCATAATAAAAGTCCCGTTTTGATATAGCATGTTTTCATAAAAAAAGTCCCGTTTTGATATAGCATGTTTTCATAATAAAAGTCCCATTTTGATATCGCATGCTTTCATAAAAAAAGTCCCGTTTTGATATCGCATGTTTTCATTTGTACTCCTGCACAAATAACTCAATTACTGTTTGGCTTGAACTGCTCTGAATGATTCAGTGAGCGAGTCATTGGATCGATTCAGACTCATGAGTAAAAGTTGTTCTTCCGTGGGGCTGTAAAGTCAGTAGAAACTCACCGGGTCTCCATTCGGCCCTGATGATCCCTCACGTCCCTGCTCTCCCTGGGCCCGGCTCCCCCTGCCGGAGTTAAAGAGCCACATTAACTTCAATTCATTTTCAAACTAATGTTTTACTTTTTGAGTCAAAAGCCATTTATAGAACAGATTCATTCATCATACATAACTACTCTGTTTGAAACGACACTTACATCTATGCATATAATATGTCAGATGTGTTTAATGTGTAAAAGCATATATGATTTACAAGCTCATTAATAAACTTGAATACGCTTAAATGTGCCACCAATAATGACGTCATGATGTTCGATATGAGCAGAATGTCATGTGCTGATGCATTGTGGGACAGTTGCTACTCACAGGTTCACCTTTGGGCCCTCTGTTGCCACGGGAACCTTGTTCACCCTTCTCACCAGGTGTGCCCTACAACAGAAAAACAAGTGAATATCTTCATTATCGGAGCATCCCGTGTAAGAAACACAAAAAGACGCAGAGCATAAAATACAGCGAAGAAAATGCACTGATTGAAATAACAGAGTAAATACTCGCTTACTCTGTCTCCTGGTGGCCCATTTGCCCCTGGTATCCCCTGACAAAGAGAGGAGGAAATGGGCACAACTGTTAGAGAACACAAAAGTCTGCCCATCATTGCAGTGCACGAGTCTCTGTGAGAAACTAAGAAAACACTTACGTCATCTCCTCTCTCGCCTTTATCACCATTGGCACCACGAGGACCCTGTTCTCCCTGAAACAACAAACACACTGGAAGTTTAGAAAGCCCAATGTACTCTGGAAACTATACATCATTATGTGACGATCTCTGTTATATATAGCTACTTAAAATAGTGATGGATTTATTCATACAGAAGCCCCAACAGAGCAAAAGTTGTGAAAAATGTGCAAAAAGTGCCAGGCGCCATTGGGAGCAACTTGGGGTTCACTGACTTGCCCAAGGACACTTCGGAATGTCAAGTCATGTGGGCCCGGAATCGAACCACCAACCAGTACCGCCACTCCCAATAACTTGCCCCAAACTTGTGGCAACCTTGCCGCAAACTTGCCCCATACTTGTCCCAATAAGCAGACTATGCCATCTGCGTAGGGCACCAACTCCCTAGGGGGGCACCATCTTATCCTAGGATGGCACCACAAAGTCCACCGGCTGCACTTACTCACATGTTATATGTTATTCAAGGACCCGAAAGCAGTTGCAGAACACAGATGATCGCTTCACGCTCCGTTGTAAGATTAAAGAGCAATTCAATTAAACTGTGTCTCCGTACCTTGTCCCCTGAGGGTCCATAGTTACCAGGTCTTCCCGGGTCACCATCTCTGCCAGGATCTCCCTGAGGCAACATACAAACCCAACAGAAATGAGTTCATACAGACATACAGTACAGAAATTGATTGGGTAATGAGTTTGTGATTGATTGATGGTGTCTGATGATCGTCTCTTACTCTCTCTCCTTTGCGTCCATATTGTCCGTGGTCTCCTTTAGGACCTGGTTCTCCCTGCAAGCCCTATAAGACCCAATGAGATAAAACCGGCTTATTTATGATTAAAGAAGAGCACTGAAGCATATCTCACACTTTTCTTTATTACAGAATGTAAACGAGGAGCAAACAGTCTGCAGAGAGAGCAGGCCGGATGCCACATTTGTTAAATATTTGGCTGTTCAAGAGACAAACATCCTGGAGTCCAGATGCAGGCAAAACTGAGTGGAAACAGTCGCTCATAAAACTGACAGACAAACCGAACAGCCTATCAGCATCGCTCAAGGGGGACGGATCAGTCGCAGTCCTCTTCAGTTGGTTGTGTATGGAACGAGACGAACATCCCCTCAGCTAATTGACCCTTGACTAAGCCCCACCTTAAAAATGTTACTCACCAATCCTACCTTAGCAACTCCGCTTAATAGTGTGCATCTCAATAAGCTTCCTAGTCCGGCATTTGTATGGCCGGTCCCAATCGCAAAATTGTTCCAGTGCACTAAAACGTTTGAATAGCAAATATTACCAGTGTGCGCTGTAACCAGGGAGCGTCGTTGTTTACTGTGTTGAGCTACTGGACCCACCGTCAGGTCCTCTGAAATCTTTCAGATCATTAGAAGACGAGCAAGTGTAAAATTATGAAATCAAAGGCTTTTTTCTCTTTAAAAGAGATCCTCCATAATGTGCATGAAAGGAAAACTGTCCATTCAAAATGTAAGTTTTAAGAAGATTAAAAATGCACTCTCTTGCAATTTTATTTCTTCATTTGTGTCATTTATCTTTCATTATAACACATTTTAATACCAACCAAGAAAATGCATGACAGTGTCTTTTATTGAGCAATCCTCTTACAAAAATAGAGAGTTCTGGCAAACTTGCTGCACAACTTATTGCAAACTTTGCAACAGACTTGTGGCAAACTCGCCCCAAACTTGTGGCAAACTCGCCCCAAACTTGTAGCAAACACGCCCCAAACTTGTAGCAAACTCGCCCCAAACTTGTAGCAACCGTGCCCCAAACATGTAGCAAACTCGCCCCAAACTTGTAGCAAACTCGCCCCAAACTTGTAGCAAACTTGTAGCAACCGTGCCCCAAACTTGTAGCAAACTTGCCCCAAACTTGTAGCAACCATGCCCCAAACATGTAGCAAACTCGCCCCAAACTTGTAGCAAACTTGTAGCAACCGTGCCCCAAACTTGTAGCAAACTTGCCCCAAACTTGTAGCAACCGTGCCCCAAACTTGTAGCAAACTTGCCCCAAACTTGTAGCAACCATGCCCCAAACATGTAGCAAACTCGCCCCAAACTTGTAGCAAACTTGTAGCAATCGTGCCCCAAACATGTAGTAAACTTGCCCCAAACTTGTAGCAAACTTGCCCCAAACTTGTAGCAAACTCGCCCCAAACTTGTAGCAAACTCGCCCCAAACATGTAGCAAACTTGCCCCAAACTTGTAGCAAACTTGCCCCAAACTTGTAGCAAACTCGCCCCAAACTTGTAGCAAACTCGCCCCAAACATGTAGCAAACTCGCCCCAAACTTGTAGCAAACTTGCCCCAAACTTGTAGCAAACTTGCCCCAAACTTGTAGCAAACGTGCCCCAAACTTGTAGCAAACTCGCCCCAAACATGTAGCAAACTCGCCCCAAACTTGTAGCAAACTCGCCCCAAACATGTAGCAAACTTGCCCCAAACTTGTAGCAAACGTGCCCCAAACTTGTAGCAAATTCTCCACTCATTATTTTCACATGCAAATGAGCTTTGCAGCAAACTCTTTATTGTCATCAAAGGTTTATTGTCATCAAAGGTTTGCTGCAGGTTCATCACTAATGGTGAAGAGCTACAAACGTCTGGCAAACGTGTGGCGAATCACAAGCACATTTTGCATGTGAATATAATGAGTGGGAAATGTGCAGCATGTTTGTCAGAACTCTAGATTGTTTGTAAGGGTGTTACTGATTAATAACAGCAGCATTTAAACACGCAACCGTGTTATTGTGTCGCAGGTGACCAAGTCATAAGTGTCCCAAAGTTAGTGGATCAAAATACGAATTTGCGTTCACGACATACTGATTCTTGAGATGACATGCACCCATTGTAAGTCGTGTGTGTTTTAAATGGAATTTTACAGAAATTATCCCAAAATATGGATGTGCAGCATTCACATATAACTTCAGCGAGGACACCTACACAAGCACATGTTACTGAAATTAGCCCCAGTCACAGAAATCTCCCATTCACTCATGTGGGACGCTGAGCAGCTCGTCTGAGAGACCGACAGTGACCAACGGGGGCGGAGCTTAGCAAAGGGATAATTATCTTCTGATATAGACCTATAACCAATCTCAAATGCTTCTGGATCACAGTAGTATGACATCACACACTCGTGGTTGTTCATAAACTCAAGGTGCCGGTTCTACTTACATCTGGCCCAAGTGACCCTTTGCAGCCTGGAAGACCAGCAAACCCGGGCTCACCCTACGAAATACAAACACAAGAAACATCAACAGACTTCTTCATGGAGGGAGTCAAACACTGTGTGGAGGGGTGTGGGGTCAACACCAAAACTGTGTCTAATTAACTTCAGGATGACATCACGCTAACAGACAGTGAGGAAACACAGAGACATTTAAAAACAAGACAGATGTGATGTAGAGAAAGAAGAAAACAACAGAACATGATCTATGTGGCAAATCATACAGTGCAGATGTCAAAGATGACAAGAGCTCCGTGCTGGATATTTACTTAGGGTAAAACAACCCCCAGGTCAAGGACAAAGTTAAGTCAAAGGTCAGAGACACAAGACTTGCTATTATACAAAAGGGAAGATGCATTTAAAGGGACAGTATACCCACAAATGACAAATCTCTCGTCATTTGCTCACCCTCATGCCGTCCCAGACGCATGACATGAGAGTGAGTAAATAAATGTAATGGGTGAACTGTCCCTTTAAGAGACGACACGAAGCAGAAATGGAAAAGGACAGAATAGAAAGTCGGTGTGTTCTGAAATCTCACACAGGATGCCAGAGAAAGCAGCACAGGAAGAGAAACATCGTTACATTTCAAAATCAAGTGTTCAATTTACATTCTTGGTTTTACCCATCGTTACAATAGTTCACCTAATTTAACGATAATATAATGATCTTTATCATCATCTATAAACAAGCCCAAAAACACTGAAGACTCTTATTTGAAATGTATGCACTCCCACACACACACACACACTACACTCACACACACACACACTACACACGTACGTGCACACAACACACAAAACACACACACGCACACTCCATGCACACAACACGCACACACTCACACTACACACACAGCACACTGACACTACACACACTGACACTACACACGCACACACTCACTCACACAAAGACACCACACACACACACACTCTCACACACTGACACTACACACGCACACTACACACACACACTCACTCACACAAAGACACTACACACACATACACACTCACTCACACAAAGACACTACACGCACACTCACACTACACACACAGCACACTGACACTACACACGCACGCACTCACTCACACAAAGACACCACACACACACACTACACACACACACACTCACTCACACAAAGACACTACACACACACTCACACTACACACACAGCACACTGACACTACACACACTGACACTACACACGCACGCACTCACTCACACAAAGACACCACACACACACACTACACACACACACACACTCACTCACACAAAGACACTACACACACACTCACACTACACACACAGCACACTGACACTACACACACTGACACTACACACGCACACACTCACTCACACAAAGACACCACACACACACACACACACACACACACACTCACTCACACACTGACACTACACACGCACACACACACACTCACTCACACAAAGACACTACACACACACTCACACTACACACACAGCACACTGACACTACACACGCACACACTCACTCACACAAAGACACCACACACACACACACACACTCACTCACACACTGACACTACACACGCACACTACACACACACACTCACTCACACAAAGACACTACACACACACTCACACTACACACACAGCACACTGACACTACATACGCACACACTCACTCACACAAAGACACTACACATACACACTACACACACACACACACACACACACACACACCAAATGACAATCACACACCCAGTCTAATCTTTGCTAACTGCGTCACCATGAATGTTACTTTTAAAGTATTGAAGTTCTGTTTTGCACTTGCGATGTGTGAATTGGAAATATCGTGCAGCGCTTTTTAAATCCCTCACGGACGTCAAGCTCCAAAACAAAATTACCACTAAAGTCGTCCATATGACTCACATGCCGCCTGATATCTCCTTTAGTGTTCCAAGGGTTTCAAACCTCATGAGGGTGAGTAAATGATTTCCAATGAATTTACATTTTTGGGTCATTTATTTCTATTGCAAAGAGCCGGAAAAGAGCACTCACCTTACGTCCATCGGTGCCATCAAGCCCCCGCTCTCCTTTCTCTCCCTGAAAGAACGATTGACACTCATTTCAGTTTGACAAACGACAAGAACGGGAGAGACTCTCATTCAACAGCTTCATCTCACCTTGAAGCCTCGGTGACCTCGATCTCCCTGCAGACGCAACACAAGAGTGTATCAGTGACACATTCAATAAGCCGCTCGTGGAATGTGTTCGGAAAACATTCCCAATGAATCAAAACAGGAAGCTCGGAGTTTTATTTCACCTTATGGCCTCTTATTCCTTGGTCTCCCTGGAAGAAAAGGAAACCGTTACAGATTAATGTTTCAGCAAAAACACACAAATATAATCAGAATGTAAATATTTATGAGAGAGAGAGAGAGAGAGAGACAAACCTTCATTCCTTGGTAACCGACTGGACCGGGATCACCAGCACTTCCCTAATAGGGAAAAACAAAAAGAGGCTTTTGAGACGTGATGCAGAGATGCCAACTATTTGGATGCTCCATTGACCTCTTTTTGTGTGCTGTTATTATTAAAACAGACCCGACGTCCCCCAAAGATAGTACAACCTGAGATCAGCTGCATTGTGGGAAATTAAACACAATAAATGTAAATTTTTTTGTGTTTATGTAAAAATGCAAAAAGGTTTCTGTGAGGGTTTACGGGACAGAAATTATTGTAAGATCTGCTAAAATCCATAAAGTGCATGAAAGTCTATGGAGAGTCGCAACAATGATATTTATTATATCTGTGTGCATGCGTGCGTGTCTGTGTCTGTTTGTGTTTGTGTCTTTGCGTGCGTCTGTGCGTGCGTGTGTGTGTGGTTGCATGTGTGCGTGTCTGTGTGTGTTTGTGTCTGTGTGTGCCTGTGTGTGTGCGTGCCTGTGCGTGTGTGCCTGTGTGTGTGCGTGCGTGCGTGTCTGTGTCTGTTTGTGTTTGTGTCTTTGCGTGCGTCTGTGCGTGCGTGTGTGTGTGGTTGCATGTGTGCGTGTCTGTGTGTGTTTGTGTCTGTGTGTGCCTGTGTGTGTGCGTGCCTGTGCGTGTGTGCCTGTGTGTGTGCGTGCGTGCGTGTCTGTGTGTGCCTGTGTGTGTGTGTGTGTGCGTGCGTGCGTGCGTGCGTGTCTGTGTGTGTCTGTGTGTGCGTGCCTGTGTGTGTGTGTGTGTGCATGCCTGTGTGTGTGTGCCTGTGTGTGCCTGTGCCTGTGTGTGTGTGCCTGTGTGTGCCTGTGCCTGTGTGTGTGTGTGCGTGTCTGTCTGTGTCTGTGTGCCTGTGTGTGCGCCTGTGTGTTTGTGTGTGTGTGTGTGCACCTGTGTGTGTGCGTGCGTGTCTGCGTGTGTGTGTGTGTGTGTGTGTGTGTGTGTGTGTCTGTGTGCCTGTGTGTGTGTGTGTTTGTGTGTGTGTGTGTGTGTGTGTGTGTGTGTGTGTCTGTCTGTGTGTGTGTGTCTGTCTGTGAGTGTCTGTGTGTGTCTGTGTGTGTCTGTGTGCGTGCGTCTGTGTGTGCCTGTGTGTGTCTGTGTGTGCCTGTGTGTGTCTGTGTGCCTGTGTGTGTCTGTGTGTGCCTGTGTGTGTCTGTGTGTGCCTGTGTGTGTCTGTGTGTGCCTGTGTGTCTGTGTGTGCCTGTGTGTGTCTGTGTGCCTGTGTGTGTCTGTGTGTGTCTGTGTGTGTCTGTGTGTGCCTGTGTGTGTCTGTGTGTGTCTGTGTGTGCCTGTGTGCCTGTGTGCCTGTGTGTGTCTGTGTGTGTCTGTGTGCCTGTGTGTGTCTGTGTGTGTCTGTGTGTGTCTGTGTGTGTCTGTGTGTGTCTGTGTGCCTGTGTGTGTCTGTGTGCCTGTGTGTGTCTGTGTGTGTCTGTGTGCCTGTGTGTGTCTGTGTGTGTCTGTGTGTGTCTGTGTGTGTCTGTGTGTGCCTGTGTGTGTCTGTGTGTGCCTGTGTGTGTCTGTGTGTGCCTGTGTGTGCCTGTGTGTCTGTGTGTGCCTGTGTGTGTCTGTGTGCCTGTGTGTGTCTGTGTGTGTCTGTGTGTGTCTGTGTGTGCCTGTGTGTGTCTGTGTGTCTGTGTGTGCCTGTGTGCCTGTGTGCCTGTGTGTGTCTGTGTGCCTGTGTGCGTCTGTGTGTGTCTGTGTGCCTGTGTGTGTCTGTGTGTGTCTGTGTGTGTCTGTGTGCCTGTGTGTGTCTGTGTGCCTGTGTGTGTCTGTGTGTGTCTGTGTGTGTCTGTGTGCCTGTGTGTGCCTGTGTGTGTCTGTGTGTGTCTGTGTGCCTGTGTGTGTCTGTGTGTGTCTGTGTGTGTCTGTGTGTGCCTGTGTGTGCCTGTGTGTGTCTGTGTGTGTCTGTGTGTGTCTGTGTGTGCCTGTGTGTGTCTGTGTGCCTGTGTGTGTCTGTGTGTGTCTGTGTGTGTCTGTGTGTGCCTGTGTGTGTCTGTGTGTGCCTGTGTGCGCCTGTGTGCCTGTGTGCCTGTGTGTGTCTGTGTGCCTGTGTGCGTCTGTGTGTGTCTGTGTGCCTGTGTGTGCCTGTGTGTGTCTGTGTGTGTCTGTGTGCCTGTGTGTGTCTGTGTGTGTCTGTGTGTGTCTGTGTGTGTCTGTGTGTGTCTGTGTGTGCCTGTGTGTGTCTGTGTGTGTCTGTGTGCCTGTGTGTGTCTGTGTGTGTCTGTGTGTGTCTGTGTGCCTGTGTGTGTCTGTGTGTGTCTGTGTGTGTCTGTGTGTGCCTGTGTGTGTCTGTGTGTGTGTGTCTGTGTGTGTCTGTGTGTGTCTGTGTGCCTGTGTGTGTCTGTGTGTGTCTGTGTGTGTCTGTGTGTGTCTGTGTGCCTGTGTGTGTCTGTGTGTGTCTGTGTGTGTCTGTGTGTCTGTGTGTGTCTGTGTGTGTCTGTGTGTGTCTGTGTGTGCCTGTGTGCATAAATGAGTTCATTAATAAAATAATGAAGGTTAAAGAATAAAACATGCAGAAAATATAATGTGAAAGTAACAGAGAAGATCATTTGCACGTGTTGAAAAGGTTTGCTATGATTATTATGTCTACACAATCAGAATTCACTGTAAAATAAAGAGATAACTGGCTCAGTTCCTGTTCACCGTTTAATAGATGAACTGGGTAAAATATTTCGAGTGCATCATTGTGACAGATCCTGAAGTAGTAACGGCTCTTCAGCTTTGATTTGATTATTAACAAAGAGACCCGAGGACACATGGAACATTTCCTAGACGCAACTATTTCATCCTGTTGTCCAAAATATTCACATTCTAAATAAATAATGTTAATAACGATATAAGGTTTATATTTTCCCTGACAGCTGTTTATTTAGACATTATTAAATGCATTCTTACTACACTGTTAAGTTGGAGTCATGACAATCAATAATAACTATATAAATAAAACAAAAGCTTTACAAGTGCATGATGCTAGATGACATCCCACTGCTTGTTAGGAGCCTTTTAAAGCCTTTTTTACCATCAGATGTTTATAGAATCCACATTTGCAAGGAGAAAGGAAGGGAGAAGATTACATGATGCAATTAAAGGCAACACTCATTATCAGAGTAATCAGAACAGTGTTGTGTGTGGCTGCATGACTTCAGGTATCGTTTGGAAGTAAAAACCCAATTCAATTTGTTCCATAGGAGAATTACTTTTTAACGACAACTTATACCTTGTGCGACCCTGCGTCCACATTTGTGGACGTTGTATTTTATCTTTGCTATACACAACGCATAATTGTAATTCATTTAAATGACTGAATACTGTTCACAAGACTCTAAACTGTGATTTAAGGGTTAATCTTCTGCCACACCGAGTCACGTGACACGACAGCTTGACGACCATTTCTGTGAAGTGCTCCTACAGGTGCAGAGTGAGCAAAAGTGCCTCTGTTTGGTTGTAAAGAGGAGAGTCTCCAGTTTAATTTGATACGCCGCTTTAAAAAATCCATGAATGTTTCTCGTGTCAGCGCGCTGATGAACATGATGTCCACATACGTGGAAGTAAGGACCACGTTCCCTCAAAAGTAGAAAAACATGGGAATTATTCTGAATAACATTGTGGGTCATTAATTACTATATATTTAGTTCTATTTGCTTTTGTTATCACTGTACAGTTCTATACATTAACATTAATAAATGCATTCCTATATATAATGTACATTATCACATTGAGAATAAATGTGTTCATGCAAAAGCTGATAAATGTGTCTTTCAGAGCCTTAATATGGAGTTATGATGAAAATAAGATGCATTTCTAACTGTTCTGAGACCAGTGCAGACAGACAGCACACTGGAGGTTAAGTCATGCACTAAATAGGGAGCAAGGGAGCATCCTATAACTCTCCTATAACTGTTCTGAGACCAGTGCAGACAGACAGCACACTGGAGGTTAAGTCATGCACTAAATAGGGAGCAAGGGACCATCCTATAGCTCTTCTATAACTGTTCTGAGACCAGTGCAGGCAGACAGCACACTGGAGGTTAAGTCATGCATTAAATAGGGAGCAAGGGAGCATCCTAAAACTCTCCTATAACTGTTCTGAGACCAGTGCAGACAGACAGCACACTGGAGGTTAAGTCATGCACTAAATAGGGAGCAAGGGAGCATCCTATAGCTCTCCTATAACTGTTCTGAGACCAGTGCAGACAGACAGCACACTGGAGGTTAAGTCATGCACTAAATAGGGAGCAAGGGAGCATCCTATAACTCTCCTATAACTGTTCTGAGACCAGTGCAGACAGACAGCACACTGGAGGTTAAGTCATGCACTAAATAGGGAGCAAGGGAGCATCCTATAGCTCTCCTATAACTGTTCTGAGACCAGTGCAGACAGACAGCACACTGGAGGTTAAGTCATGCACTAAATAGGGAGCAAGGGAGCATCCTATATCTCTCTATAACTGTTCTGAGACCAGTGCAGACAGACAGCACACTGGAGGTTAAGTCATGCACTAAATAGGGAGCAAGGGAGCATCCTATAACTCTCCTATAACTGTTCTGAGACCAGTGCAGACAGACAGCACACTGGAGGTTAAGTCATGCACTAAATAGGGAGCAAGGGAGCATCCTATATCTCTCTATAACTGTTCTGAGACCAGTGCAGACAGACAGCACACTGGAGGTTAAGTCATGCACTAAATAGGGAGCAAGGGAGCATCCTATAGCTCTCTATAACTGTTCTGAGACCAGTGCAGACAGACAGCACACTGGAGGTTAAGTCATGCACTAAATAGGGAGCAATATCCTGGATGTATAATGAACAATTTGATGTAAAAAAAATAAATAAAAAATCAGGCTTTCTATAGTTCAGTATTACCTAAAATTTCACAACTTAGTCCTGCTGTGCACATATGTAAACATTGATTTTTAGGAAAATTATTTGCCCTAGAAAAGAAAAAAAAATATATATTTTTTATTTTAATTTTGTTTATTAGGTGCTACTAGTTACAAATAAAAAAGGGTAAATGGAATTTTTCCCCCATTATGTTATATTTTGTTTTCTTTATTTCTATCATTTGTAACGATGACATCATTCGCAATGCTTCATGGGATTGTAGTTCATTCCCTCATTAAAGACGTTAGCTACGCAGTCTTGTACTTTTGTCTTTTTGTTTGATTATAAAACACTTTTTGGTTTCAAATCAAAGTTTGTAATGTTGTGATCCACTTTGGAGCTAAAAGGATTTAAAGAAACCCCTACGGCTAAAATTAATTGGTAACATACTGACAGCCTTTAAACATCATTATCACTTCTGACAGATAGAAGATGCCAACCTGAACGCCGACATTTCCTTTCTCTCCCGGCATTCCTGGTCTTCCCGTATCTCCCTGCAGGGAAAGAAATAGTGAGTCCACGGCTCTTTGTACATGCTGAGAGTGGATAACTGCTTCAAAATGTTTAATGCGACTGAAAGGATGGATGGTGCTATTAACACTCACTCTGAATCCTGGTTCTCCAGAGGGTCCCTGAGGGCCTCCTGGGGCCTGTGAAGATATGACATGAAACAGAAACATGAAACAGTTATACAGGAATCCATACAGATCAGTGAGGTTCATCGAGAGGGATAAACACTTACATTGCAGTCAAAGGAGCAGCACTGAGGAAAGAATGAAAAGATGCAATTCAAAAATCACCACTGAAAAAAACAAGCATTGCATATTAAAGTAGTGTGCATGAGATGAGGACCGCAACATACCACATCCTTCGTTTCGTTGGTCTGGAAAGGAGAGCAAAAAGAGAGGACAATATTAATAATAATAATAGAGAAAATGAATAAATGTCATTTTTGATGCACTGAACTCGTGTGTTCTGTAACATCTGTAAGGACTGAGCCAACAAACAAACATTTGCACATACAATTTCAAGCACATCACAGGTTTCTTATTCCTTCAATTCATTCTGTTCAAGCAACTCAACTCTTCATGACTCATAAATCCACTGGAGAAACCGTAAATATCCGATGACACTCACAATCATGTTGATGATGGTGCGTATGGTGCTGATTTGTGTGGAACGGGATTTGTCTGCGGCGGTGAAGTTCTGTCTGTAGTTCTGGTCTGTGGCAATGATTGACAGTCTGGTGTCCTGGGAAGAAGACGATGGAAAGGGGAACACAGTTTGTGACAAATCGCATCTGCTTGACAGAACGTCTCTCTCACGCCAGCACAAAACACCTTGAAACATCATTTCTCATGTAGTCTCAGAGATCTAGATATTTCTGACCAACAACCGCCACCTAGATAGGAAAACGTGGCATTAAGGAGCGGGTATATGTGGAATCCTATGGGCAGAAATGGGCATTTCTAGGGCTGTTTATATTTGGCATATTCATTTATTGTGATTAATTATATAAAAAGTAAGTGTCCCCTGACCGGTGCATAAATTCCATTAGTAAAGTGTTTGTTTTGCTACCTTTTTCCTATTTCCTAGTGCATGCAACTTTGTGTTTGAGGCGCGTCAGCAGGGGGCAGTGAGCGCGTCTAAAACTTCACAAGCAGTGCAGCTGCAGAATAAGAGGAGTTCACATGGGGCGCGTTCTTGACAGGTGGGTGAAACACAACAGAATGCATCTCGTGACGTGATTTTCAAAGTTTCGACTACTTTTAACTTGATACAATGTCCTAAAAATGCTACATTTATGGCTCTGAAACCAGAGAAATGCACGTCTGAAGCCAGGGCTGGACTGGGACACGGGATTTTACATTTATGCATTTGGCAGATGCTTTTATCCAAAGTGACTTACAGAGCCCTTATTACAGGGACAATCCCCCCGGAGCAACCTGGAGTTAAGTGTCTTACTCAAGGACACAATGGTGGTGACTGTGGGGATCGAACCAGCAACCTTCTGATTACCAGTTGTGTGCTTAAGCCCACAACTGGTAAAGTGGTGGTGGCGTAGTGCCACCACCACTTTACATAGCAACTGGCCTAAAAGTTGCTGTCCTTTTCTGCATATCGCGGCACCGTTTTATGGTCCGTTATGCATAACGCGGTGGCTCATTTTATCTCATCACGGCCTGTAAAGGGATCAATGGAATGGACGATATAAATAATATTTTAATGAGAAACTTAAAAGACACAAACACACACATGACGGACATGTCCGTAAACGATCTCTCTCTCCCGCACGATCCCCTGCAGTCGACCTTTATCCCTCACGGAGGCTTGATTAGCCTAATATGGGACCGGGTGTGTAGGATCACGACCCGGCCCGCCCTCCGCCCTGCCACATGGCCCATTCCGCCCATTTCGGGGCTGACCCACCAACCCACTCGGTTCTCCCGATGGCCACTCCTACCCTGATCCGCCCCAAAGTGTGTCGGCCCACCTGGAAAATGCCCGATATGCCAGATTACCAGTCCAGCCCTGTCTGACGCATATGCACAACGAGTGACCGTTAACAATAGCACAAGAGCGCGTCCGGTGCAAACAGAACAGACTGATGCAAATGTAGGCTTGTTCAATGATCTGAGAATTAAACAGTATTTTGAGTTCTTCTGCTACTTTTGTATGATCTAATCAATGCGTCACTCCTCTGCCACAACAATGTAATATGTTCGTTGGAACTCAACCTGAATCTCTGAATTGGACAACGTCAGACACTGCAACATTAGCAACGCAATCGATATTCATCTCGCAACAGAAAACGCACATCAGGTAGGTGTAAACTTGTCTTGAGTCAATGGTACCTCCTGGTCAGGTGAGATGGCCACAGCAAACACTTTAATGGCGTGCTGTCGAGCCTCATTTGCGGCCTCCTGGATTCCGCCACATGGCTCCTTGTACCCGGTCAGAGGGTGCCCGTCCGTCACCACCACAATGTACTTATTCTCATGATAGTGGGAGCCCCTGCAGGCAGATGCATTAAAACCAGTTATTTTGCACAAATAAGTCAAATGCAATGGTTACTTGCAGGCTGTTTATAGGGCCTATTTAAAATATATATATTATGTGTACATTTTTGCTGTAGCAGATTTTAACTTTAATTTACTTTTGCACATATTCTGGCCAACTTTTAATTTTCATCGTTTTTTTTTTTTTTTTGCACTAAATAAACATTTATGCATAATTATGAGAGTAAAACGAACTCATTTGAATCACTTTGTTAACCTAAAAACCTTTACAATCTCCAAAAGGGGGCGCTATACCACAAAAAATCGTTTATGCTTAAAATGCTCATGTTGTCATATATATATATATATATATACGTCGGGCATATGTGGTATCGTTAGAAACCTTAGAATCTGAACTTTTCAGAGATAACTATCAATTCTGCATATCTGTTTATTAAAATGACAAAATAAGGCCTTGGGACATTTGCATCGCAACTAAGCACCACCTAGTGGCCATGTGGTACAAATGGTAATATGAATATACAAGTCTTTAAATAGCTTTTAAATCATTTATTAAATGAAAGCTCTCATTCTTAGGAATACAACATTTATTTAACCTAAAAAATTAGCCATTGTTTACTTGTCTGTGAGCTTGCTTGTGCAGTGGTGATTTCTCAGAGCCAGTAAAGCCTTCTCTGCTGGCGTAACATGACTAATACATTTATATTTGTTCATCCTTTCATTCTCAATGTATTTACAGTCGTCATCTAGAAACGAATAGCAAAACATTTTAAGTTTATCCAATCAGAATTTATTCCTCGAAGTGTGACGACTGTTTCACGTCACATGCCTGAAGCAGCACGCGAGTCTGAGCTCCACCCCGTCAGGCCTTCAGAATCCCTCAACAGATTCAGATTCATCAGCCAATCAGATTGATGGATTTGTTCCTGTGGGTGTGGCCTTCTAGCTGGCCTTGAGTGACGCGATCACGCTTTAAGTGACGGCACGAGATCTTGCTGTGGAGTCGCTGTCATCACTGCTGTTATTGTCATTGAGAAAGAGATCCTCATGGATTTAAAAACCCAAAAAGAAACGGGAAAGAAGGGCTTATTTTCACTTCAAGTAAATTGGTAAGTGCTTGAATAGTTGTTATAGCAACATCAGGAGTTTAAAGTGTAAATTAGGCTGCTGGAGCATTCAGTGTCGGATCAAGTTTTGAAAAGTAACCGTGTACACCCTGACGAAACTAAAATTGTTATCGCTTTCTCTTGGTATCTGACCTCCTTGGTTCTGGTTTTCGTGCATGGACTTGTTTTTAAAATTTCAATTGTATTAGTAGTTGACTGCCATGTAATGCATGATACGGCGTCTTATTCATTGTGAAACTGTGTTTTCTGAAGGCCTAGACTTCAAATGCACGGGCCACGGTTGTGCTTGTGTAAATAATCCAATGTTATATCTTAGAAATCCAGAACAAAATAAGCCATCCCGCAGGAAAAGCATGCTAAACAAATCATTGTAATAATATGTTATTGACTATCAATTATAAGATGTTATCGCAAAGGGGAGGATCTCCGCTTTCTAATGACACATATATTGAGCTTCTAGTCCACTCAGAGGCCGAGATACTCAGTGGAAAATTGCGGTGCATGAACTGAGAATTAGACTGAATGTCTATGGAGGAGCACAACTAAAATGGCTAAAATTTGATATAGCGCCACCTACAGTTCAGATCTGCATATTCATCTTATCATATCTCGTGATCATACACACCCGGTCCCGTATTAGGCTTATCAAGCCGAGAGGGATAAGAGTCGACTGCAGAGGATCGTGCGGGAGAGAGAGATCGTTAATGTCCGTCATGTGTGTGTGATCACGACCCGGCCCGCCCTCCACCCTGCCACAGTCACCCTAGCAACCGAGTAGTCTATCTATCTTAAAATTTCAGACCAGGCTTTTTTAAGCCAAACAAAATTTTTGTCCACAACCTTTATCTAGTTCTACTTGCAGTTTTCATGAGCTCATATTGATTGAGACATAAGTTTATTTGTACTTACATTTAAAATAGTTAAAAGTGATTCAAAGAAAAAAGTACAGAAATGTAGATTTTCTTCCTTGGAACAAATACAAAGATTTTTGGTAGAATGACAGCCTCAGTCCCCACTTGCTTTTCTTTCATATAGACTGAGCATGGTGCTAGCAATGCTGAAATCATGGGCTTGATTCCTGATAAAATGTTTACATGTAATGCACTGTAAGTCGATTTATTTAAATGCATTAAAAGCGAATGGTGACTGAGGCTAACATTCTGCCAAACCCCTCCACAGAAGAAGAAAGTCACATGGGTTTTTAACCATATAACTCTGAATAAAGGACAGAATGTTGTGATCTTTAACCATTTGTAATCACATTTGCATTGACCTCAACTGATTTAAAGTCACTTAAAATGCTTTTCTGATGGTATTGTTAATAAGGGTGTATTGGTGTCTATGCATCTTAAAACAATTCACATACGCTCTGAGCAGTTCAGAGATGCCCTCCTTGATGGCACAGTCAGTGTACGTTCCTTTGCCAATGTATTTGATTCTGTCTATGGCAGATTTCAGGTCAGCACGCTTTGTGTTCAGGTCAACCAGTCCCATCACAAGCTCAGTGTCGTCACTGTAATGAAGGGCTCCAGAGTTCCATGTCACATCACGATCACACGGTTGACGCCTGGTAAAAACACCACAAATGAATGCATTCAAATATTATAATCAAGTGCAATGCGATGCTTTTAAAAGCATCCAGCCAAGGGTCAAACTACTGGTCATGATCAGAATGCCGAAATGAAAGCTAGCGTTGCTCTGGATTGATAACATACATGTCTTTCAGTTCATCGATGAAACGTTTCGTGAAGGTCTTGATTTGGTTGATGAAGAAATCTGGTGGATTGGCCCTGAGAGCCACACTTTCAGAGGTGTCCAACACGAAGAACAAATCCACCGGACATACTGCAGGAGGACAGCAGGACAATCATACAATCATGATCCATTAATGAGCAACCATTCACAACTGTTCACAAATCAGTAGCTTCTAAAGTGATCCGATTAAACTAAATGTTCAATCTCTGAAGCCGGAGTTTGGAATGTCGAGCTGTTGATTAAACGTGACTCCATATTCCGGGTTCAATACAAGTTCAGCTCAATGGACATCATTTGTGTCATAATGTCGATTAGCAAAAAATGTATTTCGACTCATCCCTCCTTGTCTTTAAAAAAAGCACAAATGTGTGTTCCAGTGAGACACTTATAATGGAAGTCAATGGGGGACATTTTTGGAGGGTTTAAAGGCAGAAATGTGACGCTTATAATTCTATAAAAGCACTTACATTAATAATTCTAATAAAATGTTGCATTATTTGAGCTTAAATTTTAAATAGTCATATTTACGATCATTCCAGCGTACCATCGCCAAGGCAACGATGTAGTAAAATTGGATATAACTTAGTGATTGTTTTCCGGATTGGCCCCATTGACTTCCATTGTAAGTGACTCACTGTAAACCCAATTCTTATATATTCCATTAAGATTCAGTGTCCACTGTCCATTCTCGATATGGAAGCCCATTTACCCCAAACTTGGGGGAACATAGTTAAGTCATAATTGTGAGATTAATTATTTTGAGATAAAAAAAAAAGAAATTATGATAAATCAAAATTGAGATTAAAGTCATAATTATGAGATAATTGATCAGATACAAATCCATAGTTTTGAGATAAAAAGTCATTATTTTTAAATTAAGTCATATTTAAGAGATAAAAACCAATACAATTATGAGATAAAGATACAATTATGAGATGCTTATAGATGATATGACAATTCTCATCATTTCGACTTCTCATAATTATATAATTTATCTCTTAAATATGACTTATGGATTTGTATCTGATAATTATGACTTCCCAAAGCACAATTAATGTTTTATTTATGAGGAGGAAATGGGCTTCCATAATTCTCCTTTACTTCCTGTTCAAAATGATGCTTAATTTGGGAAATATAATCACCAGCTCCCCCTGTTGGTGGATGATAAACATGACACTTGACGACCTGAGAAACTTGCATCACCTGGGCTGAGTATTGTACCAGTACAGGTGCAGACTGAATAATGAATGCATGTTTATGAGCATGCAGACACGTGTTTAAAGTGTGTGTGTTTTACAAGAAACTGCCCCAATGGCATAAATCAGTCCATCTGAACAAACCTCACCATAACATCCATCTTACATGGACAACCAATCAGATAACTCTGTCTTTACATAAACAACTGAACTCTTGTATCGCTTTGACCACAGTCATATAGCACATTACGCACAGTCAATTTAACAAGTGGCGTAAACCAAGGCCTTTCGGGCACAGACTGGCACAAGGTATCTTCCATACATGCATGAATTTACAGCCAAATCTCACTCTCAGATACTGAACATTAAATGCATCTCAGCCCACAGTGTTTAAATGAACTTATATTTGACATGAGATCAAATGATGTGAATCATTCTGTCTGCACTGTAGTCTTGAGCACCTATATCAATAAGTTACTACTGCTATTGCATACAGTAAATAACGCCTCATCACAACCGACTTTTACGCGCGACACAGCATCTAACATGCAAAACAAGATAGGCCTATAATTAAATACGAGGAGGATAAACTTGTATAATTACCTCTGAATGACTGTCGTGAAGCATCTTGAGCGATGCTCGCTGCCCAAAGTGCGCACAGTACAGCGGTTATTATGTGTCCATTGCGCGCCATTGATCCTGATGTCCTAACTGCACGTTAATCGTGCAAACTGACACCGAGGAAACACACAGAACGGAACTAGTGATGTTAGCAGAGATGAAATAAAAAGAGGATTTTATGAGATGACATGGGGCACTGCAGGACGGCGCGCGCACTCAGAGCGCAGAACGGAATGAAAAGGCGCACATCGAGAGAGAGAGAGAGATGTGCTAGCTATTCACAACGCCAGAGACAGCTAATTCTCTAGAGTGACCCAATGTATTTATTTATACAGTGTGTGTATATTTATTTATCCATCTATTTACAATGCTACATGTGACATGATTTATACATATATGTTTTGTTTGTTTGTCTGTTTGTTTTATTATTTATATATAATATGTTGATGCTTTGGCAACATTGTGTTACACAGTCATGCTAATAAAGCAAATTTGAAATTGAAATTGAGAGAGAGAGAGAGAGAGAGAGAGAGAGAGAGAGAGAGAGAGAGAGAGAGCGAGAGAGAGAGAGAGAGAGCGAGCGAGCAGAGATAGAGAGCAGAGATGCGAGCGAGCTAGAGATAGATAGAGAGAGATAGATAGAGAGAGAGATAGAGAGATAGAGAGAGATAGAGAGAGATAGAGAGATAGAGAGATAGAGAGAGAGAGACAGAGCGAGCGAGAGAGAGCGAGAGCGCGAGCGAGCGAGAGATAGAGAGAGAGAGCGAGCGAGAGATAGAGAGAGCGAGCGAGAGAGAGAGAGAGAGAGCGAGCGAGAGATAGAGAGAGCGAGAGATAGAGAGAGACAGCGAGAGAGAGAGAGAGAGAGCGAGCGAGAGATAGAGAGAGCGAGAGAGGCGCTCTCATCACATGAGGGCGAGAGACTGACCCCTCATCATATTACAGCTCTATTCAAACTCCTATTTTAATTTACTTCTTTTTTTTTTTTTTTTGCTCCTCCCTTCCTCATTGCTCTCTGTTTTTTCCTTTTCGTTTGTATTGATTTGTATTTGTTTATTATTATCATTATTATTCATTTATTGTATATACATGTTGTTGTTTTTATGTTTGTAATGTGTTTATTACTGCTTTGGCAACATTGTACACTGTATACAGTCATGCCAATAAAGCTCATTTGAATTTGAATTTGAGAGAGAGAGAGAGAGAGAGAGCGGAGGAGGAGGGAGGAGTTCTCCATCCGTGCATGACTTTATCCCTGATGCATATTATAACTTAAATTCTTTATATCAACATGCTTCTGATTATTATGAACGCAATTCTCTCAGAGGTGATCTACACATTTATGATACAAGATACATTTTCTTGAGGAGAAAAATGACCAGATATTTTGAAAAAAAAAAAAAATGTTTAAATAATAATAAAGTAGTAAATTAGAAAACTAGAAAAAACTATTTGCCAATAGGATAAGAAAAGAAACTCAATTCAAAGGGAAAATAAGTTTATTTTTCTTGTGTCAAGCAAAAATCCCACATTATATCTTCTGCTTTTCATTTTTATTTCTTGTTCTATTTCAAAAAAGACTTAGTAAAAAAACATTATTATTATTTATTTTATTTTCATTTTGTTTAAATTTGCTGTGGAGCACTGAGTTATACTGTGGTAAAGAGAATGAGACATATCTATGAATTAATGCAGAATGAATGTATGTGTGTGTGAATGAGTGAGAGAGCGCGTGTGAGTAAATGGTCTGCACTTATATAGAGCCTTTTTAAGCCTTAACGGTATTCAAAGCGCTTTACACTGTGTCTCATTTACCCATTCACACACACACACACACACACACACACACACACACACACACACACACACACACACACACACACACACCAATGATGGCAGAGCTGCATGTAAGGTGCTAGTCTGCCATTGGGAGCAACTTGGGGTTCAGTGTCTCGCCCAAGGACACTTCGGCATGTGGAGTCATGTGGGCCGGAAATCAAACCACCAACCCTGAGATTAGTGGCAGACCACTCTCGCCACACTCGTACGGTTACTCGCCTCAATCCGGGTGATGGAGGACATGTCACAGTTGCCTCCGCTTCTGAGACCGTCAATTGGTGCATCTGATCACGTGACTCATTGTGCATGACACCGTGGAGACTCACAGCATGTGGAGACTCATGCTACTCTCCACGATCCACACACAACTCACCACACGCCCCATTGAGAGCGAGAACCACTAATCACCACCACGAGGAGCTTACCCCATGTGACTCTACCCTCCCTAGCAACTGGACAAATTTGGTTGCTAAGGAGACCTGACTGGAGTCACTCAGCACTCCCCCAACTCCAGGTGTGATAATCAGCGTCAATACTCGCCGAGATACCTATTTAAACAGATTTTAAACAGAGTCCCCATGTATGCTGGACAACATCTGCTCTAACATGTGGTCTCATCATCCATTTAATATAATAAATATGTAAATAAATACACAACTTGTAAATATAGGCCTTTCCATCAAAAGGTTTTTTAAGATCATGAACTCGGTCTGGTCAAGTATGAGATCCTACATTAAGACTGTCCTCAATGAATCCAACATCTAATTACAATCAAGTTTTTCTGCTCAATAATTACAGATTCAGTATGTTTCCTTTGATCTCTCGTGTCATTTTGAGGGCTCAAAAATGCATGTAATCAAACAGCTGGTGGTTTGTGAGTCGTATACTGTCATGAACGATCTGGAGTTAATGATCAATGTCTCGATTTACGATGACATCATTACAATGTATCAAGCCCTCAAAAGTGAAGCCAAAACGTCTCGATCGCCCCCCCGGTGACTGGTCCTAGTATAGGTCATAAGCCCCGCCTCCCCATGTTATTCAACGGGACGTGAGACCAACTAAACAATTAAATTACACTTCACATATCTTTTTTCCAAAGATAGTTTCTGTCATTTACTGTCGTTTCTATCACGTTGATGTCATTTCAAGTGTTTGTTTTCAAAATAAGTTTGTTTTTAGTTATTTGATGCTATAAAAACGCTGCTGTGACATCATGATTGACAGCTGTGATTGACAGGTTCTCTGAGCGAAGTAGTCACTGAAGCACCAACTGACTTTTTTTCGGGATCTTCGGAGGACTGAGGTGATTGGAGCTTTAAATTTAATATCTACATTTCTATAATTAATAATTTCACACCGTCATAAGTCAAAAGTCAAAAGGGGCGTGTGCTTGTGATTGATTCAGCGAGAGTGAGGGCGGGGCCTTGATTTCGTGGCATTACTTCCTGCTCACTACTGCGCAGGTCTGATCCCGAAACTGCGCAGACTCAAGTCCCAAGATGTCAGCGCCAT
>NC_068314.1:37475406-37487906 GCF_025860055.1 Xyrauchen texanus
TAACCTCCTCGTGATCGCTATAATGTGGTTCTCGCTCTCGGTGGGGCGTGTGGTGAGTTGTGCGTGGATGCCGCGGAGAATAGCGTGAAGCCTCCACACACGCTACGTCTCCACGGTAACACGCTCAACGAGTCACATGATAAGATGAGCGGATTGACGGTCTCAGACGCGGAGGCAACTGAGATTCGTCCTCCGCCAACCAGATTGAGGTGAGTCACTACACCACCATGAGGACTCCACCATGAGCACATTGGGAATTGGGCGTTCCAAATTGGGGAAGAAAAAAAAAAGATTACCGCTATGCTAGTGGACTCCTAAAACATGAACAAATTAACTTTTAGCAGATAAATAAATGTACAATTTACAGTCTTTTCATTTGGGAAAAACTGACCAAAATATTGGTGACTCATCTTGCTCTCAGGGGCTTATCCCAATTTTTGTCCAATCATTATACTCTCTAGAGTGAGAAAGTACCTCTCCAGAGTGCAATAGCAGAATCCTATTCATTTTCTCCATAAGGGAACTATTTTTTAATGATTACTTATAAACCTTTAAAGGCAGACCTACGTGAGCCATCTGTCTGTGTTATTTCAACTTGGGGGTGGTGGTGGTGTAGTGGGCTAAAGCACATAACTGGTAATCAGAAGGTTGCTGGTTTGATCCCCACAGTCACCACCATTGTGTCCTTGAGTAAGACACTTAACTCCAGGTTGCTCCGGGGGGATTGTCCCTGTAATAAGTGCTCTGTATAATACATTGGTACTCAGAAGGTTGCTGGTTTGATCCCCACAGTCACCACCATTGTGTCCTTGAGTAAGACACTTAACTCCAGGTTGCTCCGGGGGGATTGTCCCTGTAATAAGTGCACTGGATAATACATTGGTACTCAGAAGGTTGGTGGTTCGATCCCCACAGTCACCACCATTGTGTCCTTGAGTAAGACACTTAACTCCAGGTTGCTCCGGGGGGATTGTCCCTGTAATAAGTGCTCTGTATAATACATTGGTACTCAGAAGGTTGCTGGTTCGATCCCCACAGTCACCACCATTGTGTCCTTGAGTAAGACACTTAACTCCAGGTTGCTCCGGGGGGATTGTCCCTGAAATAAGTGCTCTGTATAATACATTGGTACTCAGAAGGTTGCTGGTTCGATCCCCACAGTCACCACCATTGTGTCCTTGAGTAAGACACTTAACTCCAGGTTGCTCCGGGGGGATTGTCCCTGTAATAAGTGCACTGTATAATACATTGGTACTCAGAAGGTTGCTGGTTCGAGCCCCACAGCCACCACCATTGTGTCCTTGAGTAAGACACTTAACTCCAGGTTGCTCCGGGGGGATTGTCCCTGTAATAAGTGCACTGTAAGTCGCTTTGGATAAAAGCCTCTGCTAAATGCATAAATGTAAATGTAACTTCAGTTTTTACAAAATTATATTTAATAGGTGCATTTCTGGTGAAGAACTACACTACCCATGATGCATAAGAGAAAGCTCAACCAATCAGAGAATTGCAGCTCTGTAGGTCCGCCCACTCCCATTATGCTCTTCGATGACGCAATCGAGTCGCTCTCCCGACACTCTCAAACTGCTATTATATGTGTGTATATCTGAATATTTTGCAATTAAATATTAAATATAATATTAATATTAATCTATACTTGTAACACACAATGCTAAATCAGTAGTAATTGAATGTTTCCCCATCATTTGCAATGCTTCATGGGATTGTAGTTCCTTCCCTTATTTAAGACATTAAGTTCACGGTCTTGTATCTTTGCCTTTTTTTAGTTTTTCAAATACTTTCTTACTCTTTTTATAAACTCTTTTATGAAATAAAAAGTCCTGCAATAAATATGACTGTAAAGGGATTTGTAGAAAGGAAGCGGCGAGAACCGGCTTGATAATATAAATAATAGTTTAATATAAAACTGAAACAAAAGACACAAACCCACACACACACACACACACACGCACGCACGCATGCACACACGCGGATACACACGCGCGCACACACGCGGATACACACGCGCGCACACACGCAAGTGCACACGTGCGTGAACCGGCTTGATAATATAAATAATAGTTTAATATAAAACTGAAACAAAAGACACAAACACACACACACGCACGCACACACACGCGGATACACGCGTGCACACACGCAAGTGCACACGTGCATACACACGCACACACACGCAAGCGCACAAACGCATGCACACACACATACACACACACACACACAGGTGTCAGGCAGCTGCCCGTAAATCTCTCTCTGTAGCACTGCCGTCTCCAGTTGGCACTTATACCTCTTGAGGGCTAATCAGCCCAATTAGGGGCCGGGTGTGCGGAATCACGACCCCGCCACAATGGCCCACCTCAACTTCATGTTTCAAACGGAAATACATCAACAAGTGCATTTGCAAGCCGCGACTGTTGGGTTTTATTGGATCAGTTCTGTTTCGCAACATTATAAATTCAACCGGCATCTTCGGAGTTTGTTGTGGATCGATGTGAACCACCATTGAGAGGGGCTTTATTGGGAAAACCTGCCTAGACTGAGCTCACGTCCACACTAAAACTCTTTAGTTTGGAAACGCATTAATGTCGCCATGTCGGAAAAACCGTACATCCGTCAAAGCTGCACATTGTAAAAACGTTCATATCTGCACACTTTGGAAAGCGATCGGAACATGAAAGCTGTGTTTTTAAACTCGAGGCCCGAGAGTTCCCCAGAAACGGGGAGTTTTACAGCAGAATCCCTCACGCGCAACAAGACCGGCCAAAACCAGAACAAGTCCCTGAGCTGTTCCAGGGATCTGTCACGTGTCTGCCAATATCTACAAAGACTTTGAACACACAACAGTGCTTATTGACATATGATACGAGAACCCCATGATTCCACTTCCACCGAAACCTTCAGACTTCTCATGAAACGTTGTGGGAGGAAGAACAACAGTTTTAGGAGAATCACAAGCCAGTGCTCACATTTTCCCAATGTTTACGCACACGCTTGCTCTCTTGTAATGACCGCTGCGAGCTAACATTACTTGTGCTCTGTTTTCCTGCCTCAGTGTTTCGTCTCTTGTGTTGATTGGAGATAACTGCAGGAAACAGGTGATAATCAAATGTGTTGGGCACCAACTGAAGCCCTCAAACGATACGGACTTCCTGAGCTGTAGTCCAACCCAGTGAAAGTATGTCCATTGTCCCGCCAGGCACGTAACACACCAGACATTGACCAATTTTGTCAACAGCACTAATTACAGCTAGCCAAAACTGATGATGATTTAAAATGTTTGTTTTTCAAGATGATACTGAGGCTATTAGTGCTCTGGGAACAGTTTTCTGTTGTCACATGACGCTGGCGTTCTTCATGAACTTGAAGACACATTCTGCCATCTAGTGGAGTACTGCAGTATTGCTGTGAGGCAATATGTCTGTCTGCCTCTATCTGTCTGTCTGTCTATGGGTCTGTCTGCTCTTCCATAGGTCCAATGTGGGAAGTACAGTCAGCATTATTCCCAAAGCACTCACATGTTATTCCTCCCTTCATATCGCAGTCATTACTGTCCACACAACCCCGTCATGTGGCAACACAAGCTGCTAAAGGTTAACAAAACAAAGCTGAATTGCTGTAATTAGGGAGACTTTAAACATTGAAGACCACTCTGTCCATGTGCAAGTCGTTTCAGTAGAAATGTACGTCAAGTGTTGTCAATGAATTATAAACTGATTAACAAAGACTGAGAAACAGCCTGTCTGATGCCTTTAAGAGACGTTTCCAAAGCACAAGCTGGTATTCCCTTTGACCTACATTTACATGTATGCATTTTATAGACCCTTTTATCCAAAGTGTCTTACAGTGCACTTATTACAGGGACAATCCCCCCCTGGAGCAACCTGGAGTTAAGCGTCTTACTCAAGGACACAATGGTGGTGACTGTGGGGATAGAACCAGCAACCTTCTGAGTACCAATGTATTATACAGTGCACTTATTACAGGGACAATCCCCCCCGGAGCAACCTGGAGTTAAGTGTCTTACTCAAGGACACAATGGTGGTGACTGTGGGGATAGAACCAGCAACCTTCTGAGTACCAATGTATTATTATACAGAGCACTTATTACAGGGACAATCCCCCCCTGGAGCAACCTGGAGTTAAGTGTCTTACTCAAGGACACAATGGTGGTGACTGTGGGGATAGAACCAGCAACCTTCTGAGTACCAATGTATTATACAGAGCACTTATTACAGGGACAATCCCCCCGGAGCAACCTGGAGTTAAGTGTCTTACTCAAGGACACAATGGCGGTGACTGTGGGGATCGAACCAGCAACCTTCTGATTACCAATGTATTATACAGTGCACTTATTACAGGGACAATCCCCCCGGAGCAACCTGGAGTTAAGTGTCTTACTCAAGGACACAATGGTGGTGACTGCGTGGATCGAACCAGCGACCTTCTGATTACCAGCTCAGTGCTTTAGTCCACTACGCCACCACCACTGACCTTTTAGAAGATTTCCAGGGATGTCTTTCTCTCAGATGACTAACTAGACAGCATGGCAGCGGTGTGAACACAATCGTAGTTTAGGTACAGGATCAGGGTCTCGGGTTTATGCATCATTTCCAGTTTACATCTTATTTATTTAAATGGTAAAAGAACAGGAAAGGTTTCTGTAAACCAGATGTTTGGAGTTTTATGACAGTTAGCACGATTGCAAGAGGCACTTGTGTGATGTCGTGTGATTATGGACTCGTATATCGTCCAGGTGGATGAACTGGTCAACGTTTGATTTCTTGGTAACACTTTAGAATAAGGATGTATTCGATGACATTAGTTACATTATTTAACATGAACCAATAACGACGTCTTGGTTAATGTTAATTACAGCGTATGCAAATCCATCAAATGAGTGACTCACATGACTAACGATGAGCAATACTTCAAAAGCATTTACTAATCTTCATTAATGTTACAATTACATAAAATTACAAAAGTAATGCATTGTTTTAAAATCACAAGTTAGCACTGGCTAATGCACTAGCGTATGAGCTAGCATGAATCAAACAATGAAAAATAGTTTGTTTATAAAATACTGTAGATGAATAAATGTTGTAAACATGTATTGTTCATGAGAACTAATGCATTAGTTAATGTTAACAAAACGTGTAATGGGTTTCTCTGAAATGTAACAATAGGTTTATCAAAAAATATTAATTCGGTTTTATTTCAGATAAATTTGCATTACAAATTTCACCTCATTTTATTGCATATGTTTTGAAATTGTTGGTCAAATAGCATATATCACATATATAATTAGCATGTGTGTGTGTGTGAGAGAGAGAGAGAGAGAGAGAGAGAGAGAGAGTGTGTGTGTGTGTGTATATCTGAGTGATTGTGTGTGTCTAAGTGAGTGTGTGTGTGTGTGTGTCTGAGTGTGTGTGTGAGTGTGTGTGTGACAGTGAGTGTGTGTGTGTGTGTGTCTGAGTGTGTGTGTGAGTGAGTGTGTGACAGTGAGTGTGTGTGTGTGTGTGTCTGAGTGTGTGTGTCTGAGTGTGTGTGTGACAGAGAGTGTGTCTGAGAGTGTGTGTTTCTGAGTCTGAGTGTGTGAGTGTCTGAGTCTGTGTGTGTGTCTGAGAGTGTGTGTGTGTGTCTGAGTGTGTGTGTGAGTGAGTGTGTGACAGTGAGTGTGTGTGTGTGTGTGTCTGAGTGTGTGTGTGACAGTGAGTGTGTGTGTGTCTGAGAGTGTGTGTTTCTGAGTCTGAGTGTGCGAGTGTCTGAGTCTGTGTGTGTGTCTGAGAGTGTGTGTGTGTGTGTCTGTGTGTTTGTGTGTGTGTGTGTGTGGTGAATGAGTCAGTGTAAAGCTCTTTGAACACCGCTAAGGTACAAAAAAAAAAATTTAACCATCCATTACCACTGCTTTAGTCTTAATGGATTTTCCAAAAAATACACATAAAATAGTCAGGACGGCAATTCATTCAAAACAAAACAAAACCTCTCCTATCTGATCGGAGAGACGGGGCGAGAGGTCCCTCAAATATTTACCCTCATCCATCCAGTGAACAGCGGCTGGAGAATATTCTAGGAAGAACTGATTTCAGAAGCGCAGATGCAGAAATGATTTCATCAGTTTATTAAATGTGTTTTACTGTGAATGCATTTAACACAATAACAGTATAATGTACAGATTATATACTACATCATCTTCCGTGTGGAAGTATCTGCATTTCAGATATACAGTATATCATATAGTTACAAATCGACCAATCCGTGTGCTTCATTAAAACAATCTTATACTGATACAAAAGACTTTTTACAGTGCTTGAAATATAAATATTATGTACAAGACTTCTTGATTTACACTCATCCTTGTTTTGTTTTTAATCTACACAATTACAGCATCATTACACTTTATTTACATCCATATCGTCTTCACAGCAGTCGCTATTATTTTGGCATTTCAGTAAATCAGTTAATTATGTAAATGGGACAAAATGCACAAACATCAGCGGATCAATAGAGCAAAGACAATCAATCACATCCTCAGCAGAGCGTCTGATCAGCTTCCCGTAAAGAATCTTTAAGCATTATTAATATGGGAGTCATTTACTGTGGTGCAAGAGAATATATCGTGATGTTTATTATTATTCTTACCTCCAAAACATGACATATTCTCTTCATCTCTTCATCAATTGTAAATGTACCTTGCTGTGAGGATGTTTAGATTTTCTAGACAAGATGACAGATTATAATCTAATCTGAATCCTCACTGCTGCAGGAATCGTACGAGCTGTCGTAACACTCGGCCATGTAGGGGAACGTATGGAGGATGGGGTTCAGTTTGGGCACCCAGGCACGAGGTACCAAGAATGTCGCCAGGTTGAACAAATCCACGAACACTTTGTAACGGTCGCTGTGAAGTGAGAGAATATTGTGTCACATTTGGATAACTTCTCTCATCAGAAGTGTCGGCGTTTATGACAGAGTTTATCACGGTGGGAAATTGCGAAACACATTTTTCAAGACTTTTATCGGTTTGAAACGCTTGTAAAGCATATCAGTGCAGATAACACAGAAGCATGTGTGTAAATGAATTGGAATGAGTTACACGAGAGAGAGAGAGAGAGAGAGAGAGAGAGAGAGAGAGAGAGCGAGAGAGAGAGAGAGCGAGAGAGAGAGCGAGAGAGAGCGAGAGAGAGAGAGAGAGAGAGAGAGAGAGAGAGCGAGAGAGAGAGAGAGAGCGAGAGAGAGAGAGAGAGAGAGAGATAAGATCACATGAATCTGAAGATAGTATCTGAGACTAGACATAAATGGATCAATACAATGATCAATTCAGAGAGATATGAACAGTCATATATATATAGAATGCTGATGAATATATGCCATTGATTACATATAGATATTAATAGAATAGATATAGCAACAGATACGAGATACATATTCAAGACATTGATAATCTATCTAGACATAAAGCTAGACAGACATAGACGATCAACAGAGAATGAGAGAGAGATGTCTGACAGATGAGACATGCAGAGTATCAGAGAAGAACTGAGAGAGATCTAACAGAAGACAGAGATACATAGAGACATTACAGATGCTATTACAGACAGTCTGCAAGATTACAGAAGAATATTGAGGAACAGAGAGAACATATATTGAAGCCAAGATCGATGAGATTGATGATTGCGTAGATAGAGATATTCTGAGCATATAGAAAGCTAGAGAGATAGATAGAGATGTATATAGAATAGCACAATTTGGAAATCTTACTTTGAAAATTTGTATCGAAAAATTGCACCAGCTGACCTTAACCAACCTCAGAGTAAAATAAAGAAAACATTAGAAGACTTGGAGAAAACAATTAAGAATTATCAAAATCCATTAGATAAATATATAACAATATCTGAAATATTAGAACATATAAAACATCTTAAATTAAAGAAAGCATGTGGACAAGATCACATTAGTAACGAAATGCTTAAACTCAGCAGTCCCAGCATGATTCAAACTTTAGCCAAATTATTTAATTTGGTGTTGTGGTCCGAAGCGTCCCTGAGAGCTGGTCTGAGGGACTCATCACACCCATATTCAAGAAAGGTGATCGATTCGACCCCAATAGTTATCACGGCATCAGTGTGGGCAGTGCTTTAGGAAAACTGTTCTGCAGCATCATAAACAGGCGATCGCCTCACACATTTCATCACACAACATTTTAAATAAAGCACAAATTGGCTTTTTACCAAAACACCGCACATCCAACCACATCTATTCCCTCCACACTCTCATCAACAAAAACATCAAGGACAAACAAAGGAAAATATTTGCATGTTTTGTAGACTTTAAAAAGCATTCGACTCAATTTGGCATGATGGTCTACTATACAAAATCCTACAAATTGGCATCGGTGGAAAAACGTTTGATATTATAAAATCTCTGTACAGCAACAGCAAAAGTGCTGTGAAAATCAGTGACCACAGAAGCTGCTCTTCCAGCAGGGCCGTGGAGTGAGGCAGGGCTGCAGTCTGAGCCCGACTCTATTCAACATCTACATCAATGATCTGGCATCAGCGCTGGAGAGCCTCGACTGTACCCGGTCTCACTCTACACCACACACAGGCCAGGGGTCAGGGGTCAGAGGTCAGATGTCTGCTGTACGCGGATGATCTGGTCCTGCTGTCCCAGCACACCTGAGGGCCTTCAGCAGAGCCTGTCCCTGCTGGAACAGTACTGTCAAGACTGGGCCCTGACAGTCAACCTGGACAAAACCAGAGTCATGGTGTTCCAGAAGAAGGCCCGATCTCAGGCACACAAACACCAGTTCCTGTATAAAGGCCAGGTCCTGCAGCACAGCACGAGCTATAGCTATCTGGGTATCGACATCAGCGCCTCGGACGCTTCGGTCTGGCTGTTAAAACTCTGAGTGAAAAGGCACGGAGGGCTTTCTATGCCATAAAATCACGATGCGGACACTTAAAATTACCCATTAAAACCTGGATCAAATTATATAATTCAATAATAAAACCAATTATTTTATATGGATGTGAAATTTGGGGACCAGTACTAAATTTTAAAAATTGGGATAAAACACCAGTAGAAAAATTACAATTGGAAATTGCCAAAAATATTTTAGGGGTCCACAGAAACACGCCCACCGCCGCCTGCAGGGCCGAAGCTAGGCCTGTACCCGCTGAACATTGAGATCCAGAAGAGATGTGTTCAGTTCTGGCATCACCTCCATCAGTCTGATCCAGAGTCAGTGCAATATAAAGCCCTCCTCGCCAATGAATCCTCAGCAGAACCTCATCCTCTGAACACACTCGCTCTTCAACTCGTCCATCAGACTATACTCCCTATTGACCACAGCTACAGCCCCAAAATTATTATTAAAGAAATCCACACAAATCTAAAAGACACTCATGATAAATCATTAAAAGCACATTTTGACCTCCAGAATAAACTCCAATGTTACTCGACCCTCAATAGAACCACTAAATTGGCCAGTTATCTATTTATTAAACATTTTAAAGAAAGACAAATCCTCTCCAAATACAGATTAAGTGACCATGACCTAGAGATAGAGAGAGGAAGACGTAGACAAACATGGACAGAGAGAGAGCAGAGGATCTGTAGACATTGTGATCTACAGCACATAGAGGATGAGGAACACTTTCTGCTCTTTTGCTCGAAATATAGCAATATAAGAGAAACGTTTCTGCCCAAATTTGAAGCCTTGATCCCATCATTCTATGAACTGAGTGACACTGAAAAAATGTCCTTCTTACTCGGAGAAGATGATAATACAGCTGCACTAGCTGCTAAATATGTGCTAGCTATTCACAACGCCAGAGACAGCTAATTCTCTAGAGTGACCCAATGTATTTATTTATACAGTGTGTGTATATTTATTTATCCATCTATTTACAATGCTACATGTGACATGATTTATACATATATGTTTTGTTTGTTTGTCTGTTTGTTTTATTATTTATATATAATATGTTGATGCTTTGGCAACATTGTGTTACACAGTCATGCTAATAAAGCAAATTTGAAATTGAAATTGAAATTGAGAGAGAGCGAGAGAGAGCGAGAGAGAGAGAGAGAGAGAGCGAGAGAGAGAGAGAGAGTCATGACGGACTCTTCTTGAAACTCATCCAGAGTGGCATCGGAGGAAAGACATATGATGTCATAAAAGACATGTACACTGAAAATAAATGCTGCGTGAAGATTAATGAAAAAAGAACCAATTATTTCAATCAGACCAAGCCTCAGCCCAACTCTATTTAATATCTATATTAATGAACTGGCCACAACTCTTCAAAACTCATCTTGCCCTGGACTGATCTTAGATGGCAGAGAAATCAAACGCCTCCTTTACGCTGACAACCTGCTGCTGCTGTCCCCTAATGAAGAGGGACTACATCAAAGCCTCTCCATTTTAGATACATATAGCAGAGATTGGGCTTTACCATTAAACATGGAGAAGTCCAAAGTCATGATCTTTCAGGAAAAAAAAAAATCGCATTTTGAGCAATAAATATATATTCACAATCGGGGGAAGAATCCTTCATCATGTCAACCACTATAATTATTTGGGTCTTACAATCTCTGCTTCAGGACAGTTTGATTTGGCAATAAAAGATCTGACAGACAAAGCCCGTAGGACATATTATAGTATAAGAAAATCATAATTTAAATTCAACCCCCCCATTAAACTGTGGCTGAAAGTTTTCGACAGCATCATCAAACCAATACTCCTATATGGCTGTGAAATCTGGGTCCCCAAATATAAATTAAATTATGAATCTTGGGACAAAAGCCCTGTTGAAATTTTCCACCTAGAATTCTGTAAAAACATCCTGGGAGTTCACAGAAGTGCCCCGAATCTGGGCTGTAGAGCAGAACTGGGCCGGTTCCCTCTCCTCACTGAAATCCAGAAGAGAGCAGCTCAATTCTGGTTCCATTTGTCAGACACACCTCCAGATAATTACCATCACTGTGCCTTTACACACAGGACAGGACACCCAGAGAGTGACCCTATGCACCATTTAGTAGAAAAATATCAGCTAAATTTCTCCATCCAGTTCAGATTGGCCAAACTGAAACAGACAGACAGAATAACGCAGGAAGAATACATTCACGATTGGCAGCACAAAGTCACACAGGTACATAAATTAAACTACTTCCACAGAATTAAGACGGATTATAAATTGGCACCATATTTGATCCATATTAAAGATTATAGACAAAGAAAGCTACTGTCAAAGTATCGTCTGAGTGAGCACAGTCTGTGTGTAGAGACGGGTCGACACAGACAGAACCGGAGACCCAGAGAGGACAAACTGTGTTCACACTGCACTGAAGGAGTCTGTAGAGACGGGTCGACACGGACAGAACCGGAGACCCAGAGAGGACAGACTGTGTTCACACTGCACTGAAGGAGTCTGTAGAGACGGGTCGACACGGACAGAACCGGAGACCCAGAGAGGACAGACTGTGTTCACGCTGCACTGAAGGAGTCTGTAGAGACGGGTCGACACGGACAGAACCGGAGACCCAGAGAGGACAGACTGTGTTCACGCTGCACTGAAGGAGTCTGTGGAGACGGGTCGACACAGACAGAACCGGAGACCCAGAGAGGACAGACCGTGTTCACGCTGCACTGAAGGAGTCTGTAGAGACGGGTCGACACGGACAGAACCGGAGACCCAGAGAGGACAGACCGTGTTCACGCTGCACTGAAGGAGTCTGTAGAGACGGGTCGACACGGACAGAACCGGAGACCCAGAGAGGACAGACCGTGTTCACGCTGCACTGAAGGAGTCTGTAGAGACGGGTCGACACGGACAGAACCGGAGACCCAGAGAGGACAGACCGTGTTCACGCTGCACTGAAGGAGTCTGTAGAGACGGGTCGACACGGACAGAACCGGAGACCCAGAGAGGACAGACCGTGTTCACACTGCACTGAAGGAGTCTGTAGAGACGGGTCGACACAGACAGAACCGGAGACCCAGAGAGGACAGACCGTGTTCACACTGCACTGAAGGAGTCTGTAGAGACGGGTCGACACGGACAGAACCGGAGACCCAGAGAGGACAGACCGTGTTCACGCCGCACTGAAGGAGTCTGTAGAGACGGGTCGACACGGACAGAACCGGAGACCCAGAGAGGACAGACCGTGTTCACGCCGCACTGAAGGAGTCTGTAGAGACGGGTCGACACGGACAGAACCGGAGACCCAGAGAGGACAGACCGTGTTCACGCCGCACTGAAGGAGTCTGTAGAGACGGGTCGACACGGACAGAACCGGAGACCCAGAGAGGACAGACTGTGTTCACGCTGCACTGAAGGAGTCTGTAGAGACGGGTCGACACAGACAGAACCGGAGACCCAGAGAGGACAGACTGTGTTCACGCCGCACTGAAGGAGTCTGTAGAGACGGGTCGACACGGACAGAACCGGAGACCCAGAGAGGACAGACTGTGTTCACGC
>NC_068314.1:37492906-37565406 GCF_025860055.1 Xyrauchen texanus
ATGCAAGTTCAGCTCGATCGACAGCATGTGTGTCATAATGTTGATCACTCATTTCGACTCGTTCCTCTTTTTCTTTAAATGTGTGTTCCAGTGACACACTTACAATGGAAGTCAATGGGGTTTAATCTGTACAGATTAAAATACTCACTGTTTATGTCATGTGTCTATACTTTTGAAACAATATGTGTGCTAACATGATTTTACTGATGTTAAATCACTTACTGACCACATCTGAAGATATAGACAATTATACAGCTTCGTTGCCATGACGATTTAATGACTAAAATTAATGTAAAAACTATTTACAGCTCAGATAATACACAAGTTTTAACATAAGAATTATTGTAAGTGCTTTAAAATAATAATTTTCACATTTCTGCCTTTAACCTGTTGTTGAACGCCCCCTTTTTGAGCACAAAGCATGAAAATGTCACACCTGAGGTTAAATGGTTGTATTTATGGGACCGCTTTGGAGTTTGGACACAGTTGTTGTATCTTTTGAAAGAGACACTTTAGACTTTATTTCACAAGTTTCTGAATTAATATCTTTTGTATTTTATTAAAGTTAGAGAAGCTGAAGTTTATAGTAATGGAAATATTTTGAACATGTTTTTATAATCTAATAAAACAATAATAAAAGTGTCAAGACACCCCAGAAATACAATGTGCTCAAAGTCACGAGTCTAAAGAAGTTTCGTTTCTAATCTGAAGATGATTTAATAATAAATGAGTTCCTGCAGCTTTAATCTCTGTAAAATCTCTGGAAGTGTTCAGAGTCAAATTAAGCTCCGCCTCTCAAGACGACACTAAATCTGACCGCACTGCTCGACTATTATGAATAACGCCACAGAAGCAAAAATGGCATTAAATATCAAGTCTGGATTTTAGAGAGATTTGAACAAATGTGGTGAACTTTATACTTAAAACAACAAACAAAATTTGCCGATGACACAAGACAAAATATCTTCTGCTATATTGCTTGTCAAGTAATTTATCTTGTTTTAAAAATTTTTTGATATTTTTACTAGTAAACAAGACAAAAATACTAATTATAAATTGATTTATTTAAACATTTGCAGTAGTCTGAAATATTTATACTGCACACAGTCATTTTCTTACTCAGTTTTGCTTTCCAGTAAAAATATCGAAACGCTTTTAAAACCAGAAAAATACTTGAGAAATATGATATTTGATATTTTGTTTAGCTTTCAGAGAAATCCAATTAAATTTAGGAACATTTAGACTTCAAACAAGAAAAAACTATTCGTCCCAAAAAAATGTTTAATTGAAGAATAAATCACACCAGATTTTAATATCATTCTGCTTCCTAAACATTGAAACGTTTCCTTGTTCAAAGGATGTTTATGTATTTTTACAGACAAATAAATAAGAGTATAAATAACAGATTCTCTTATATATATTGATCTGCTGTTACTGTTTAACTGCTGCGCTACAATGTAACAGTGTTTTGCACATCAGGAATATTACATTCATGAGCTTTGATGTAATTAAAATCCATTATACACACACACACTCAACATGAGCTGCAGAAGCCCAGGAAGTTAAACTATAACATACAAACTCACGCGTGATCTTTATCCAAACACACGCTTTGTTTGGTTCAGATTGAGGCTGTAAACTGGTTGTTTGATCCGGTGCTGTTACCTGAAATCAAAGAAGTCCAGAGCGGTCATCGTCTCCAGCACAGCAAACTGTTGCACCAGCAGTCTGAAGATCATACTGATCCGGTGGATCCTGCTCACCACTTTCAGCATGTTCCTCTCATCCCGGACCTGTGCACAGAGTCACCATCATCATCATCATCATCATCATCATCACTCGGATACGCAAGACACAAATATCCACGTCATCTGCGTGTTTAACTCACGTGGTTTTTAATGAAAAGCTCCCGCACAGAATCCAGCTCCCACAATATCTGCTTGAACCACAGCTCGTAAGCTAGAGGAGGAAACACCATCAACACAACACGGCAGCTTCATATATGTGCGGACGAATGCAAAGACATACATTACCTTGATGTGTAACGATGAAGAGATGCTCATCGTGGATTTTGTTCCCTTTCAGTTGACTCTGCAAGACTTGAGCACTCAGCACCTTCTCAAGCTAACAGAGACGTTCATGTGTTCATTACACACTCTTCCATTAGAAGCACATGATCAGCACACATGTATGTACTGAAGCACATGATCCAGCACACATTTATGTGCTGAAGCACATGATCAGCACACATGTATGTACTGAAGCACATGATCCGCACACATGTATGTACTGAAGCACATGATCAGCACACATGTATGTACTGAAGCACATGATCAGCACACATGTATGTACTGAAGCACATGTCTGAATAATGTTTGACCAGCACACATGTATGTACTGAAACACATGATCCGCACACATGTATGTACTGAAGCACATGATCAGCACACATGTATGTACTGAAGCACATGATCAGCACACATGTATGTACTGAAGCACATGATCAGCACACATGTATGTACTGAAGCACATGATCCGCACACATGTATGTACTGAAGCACATGTCTGAATAATGTTTGACCAGCACACATGTATGTACTGAAACACATGATCCGCACACATGTATGTACTGAAGCACATGTCTGAATAATGTTTGACCAGCACACATGTATGTACTGAAGCACATGATCAGCACACATGTATGTACTGAAGCACATGATCAGCACACATGTATGTACTGAAGCACATGATCCGCACACATGTATGTACTGAAGCACATGATCCGCACACATGTATGTACTGAAGCACATGATCCGCACACATGTATGTACTGAAGCACATGATCCGCACACATGTATGTACTGAAGCACATGTCTGAATAATGTTTGACCAGCACACATGTATGTACTGAAGCACATGATCCGCACACATGTATGTACTGAAGCACATGATCCGCACACATGTATGTACTGAAGCACATGATCCGCACACATGTATGTACTGAAGCACATGATCCGCACACATGTATGTACTGAAGCACATGTCTGAATAATGTTTGACCAGCACACATGTATGTACTGAAGCACATGATCCGCACACATGTATGTACTGAAGCACATGTCTGAATAATGTTTGACCAGCACACATGTATGTACTGAAGCACATGATCAGCACACATGTATGTACTGAAGCACATGATCAGCACACATGTATGTACTGAAGCACATGATCAGCACACATGTATGTACTGAAGCACATGATCCGCACACATGTATGTACTGAAGCACATGATCCGCACACATGTATGTACTGAAGCACATGATCCGCACACATGTATGTACTGAAGCACATGTCTGAATAATGTTTGACCAGCACACATGTATGTACTGAAGCACATGATCCGCACACATGTATGTACTGAAGCACATGTCTGAATAATGTTTGACCAGCACACATGTATGTACTGAAGCACATGATCAGCACACATGTATGTACTGAAGCACATGATCAGCACACATGTATGTACTGAAGCACATGATCAGCACACATGTATGTACTGAAGCACATGATCCGCACACATGTATGTACTGAAGCACATGATCCGCACACATGTATGTACTGAAGCACATGATCCGCACACATGTATGTACTGAAGCACATGATCCGCACACATGTATGTACTGAAGCACATGATCCGCACACATGTATGTACTGAAGCACATGATCCGCACACATGTATGTACTGAAGCACATGATCCGCACACATGTATGTACTGAAGCACATGATCCGCACACATGTATGTACTGAAGCACATGTCTGAATAATGTTTGACCAGCACACATGTATGTACTGAAGCACATGATCCGCACACATGTATGTACTGAAGCACATGTCTGAATAATGTTTGACCAGCACACATGTATGTACTGAAGCACATGATCAGCACACATGTATGTACTGAAGCACATGATCAGCACACATGTATGTACTGAAGCACATGATCAGCACACATGTATGTACTGAAGCACATGATCCGCACACATGTATGTACTGAAGCACATGATCCGCACACATGTATGTACTGAAGCACATGATCCGCACACATGTATGTACTGAAGCACATGATCCGCACACATGTATGTACTGAAGCACATGATCCGCACACATGTATGTACTGAAGCACATGTCTGAATAATGTTTGACCAGCACACATGTATGTACTGAAGCACATGATCCGCACACATGTATGTACTGAAGCACATGTCTGAATAATGTTTGACCAGCACACATGTATGTACTGACCTGCAGGTATTCTCCATAGACGGTTCCTCCTTTAGCCGCTTTATTGATGCCGTGTTGGGACTCATCCTCCGTCTCTGGCCCGCTGGGGTTACTGCTGAACATTCAGATTTTAAGTCAAACCCATTTTATATTTTGATCAAGTAAAAACGAAACATTCAGAATTTGATTTGATTTTCCACAGGAAATAAAGATGCATCATTATCAAAGCTACGTTTGGAAGAATTGCATACGCACTGGTGCTTTCCTCCCAGAAATGGACATCCACTCATGTTTTTCCCCAAATGTTCCACTGAAAATGATCCAATCCACGGTTTAATAAACGTCACACGGTTCTGAACGTTTCAGCAAATAGTGAGTATTTAAAGATTTGCAACATCCAATCAACTGTTGAATTGCCAAACCCTCCCCACCACTGATGATGTATATTACAGGTGTGTTAAAGTCCATATGTGAGTGTGAGAGAGAGAGAGAGAGAGAGAGAGAGAGAGAGAGAGAGTGTGTCTGTGTCAGAGAATGTGTGTGTGAGTGTGTGAGTGTTTTTGTGATTTACGAGGACAATTTTGTAAGTTATAAACTGGTAATCACAAGGGTATTATGCTATAAATGTGATTTATGAGGACATTTCTAGTGTCCTCATAATTTAAATCGCTTATAAATCATACTAAATTATGTTTTTTGAAAATGTAAAAATGCAGAAGGTTTTCTGTGAGGGTTAGGTTTAGGGGTAGGGTTAGGTTTAGGGGATAGAATCTATAGTTTATACAGTATAAAAGTCATTATGTCTATGGAAAGTCCTCATAATGATAGGTAGACCAACATGTGTGTGTGTGTGTGTGTGTGTGAGAGAGGCCCATTCATACCACCATCAAAGAACTTCAGCGTTTCTTAGGTTTTGCCAACTTCATCAGGAATTATAGCTCTCACAGTTCCCTTAACCTTCTCCGATCCAAACCCAAGTCTCTGACCTGGAACTCCGAGGCTTCCTATGCCTTCCAACATCTGATGGAGGCCTTCAACACGGCTCCATCAGCAGGACTTTTGTGGTGAATGTGGACACATCCACTAATGGCATAGGAGCAGTCTTTTCTCAGCAGCAGAGGAAACCATCTAAGCTCCATCCATGTGCCGCCTTCTCCAGAAAACGCTCCCTGGTGGAGCAAAATTATGACATCAGAAACCAGGAGCTCTTGGCTGTCAAATTAGCCCTGGAAGAGTGGCGGCATTGGCTAGAGGGGGCCCGACACCCCTTCCTTGTACTAACTGACCGCAATAACCTCGATTACCTCCGGGAGTCTTGTCGTCTAAATCCTCGCCAGGCAAGATGGGCCCTCTTCTTCACATGTTTCAGTTTCACCATCTCCCATTGTCCGGGGGACAAGAACATCAAAGTGGACTCTTTCCCATCTTTGCACTCCAGAGGAAAGTCCAGAGAAGTCGGATGCCAACCTTCCTCCTCCCATAATTGTAAGCCCTATCCAATGGTCCCTGGCCAATACAATCACTGAAGCCACCACCACTGAACCTGCTCTGCTGGAACTGTCTCGCCAACAAGACCTTTGTACCCTCCTCTCAACGTTTATCACTCATTAACTCAGTCCACTCTTCCTTAGGCACTGGCCACCCTGGGACCAATAGGACCCTCTCACATATCCAGGACCGGTTCTGGTGGTCGCACATGGACAAAGTCATCAGAAGGTTCATCCAGGAATGCCCGGAATGTGCCATGTCTCGAACCCCGCAACAACTACCGGCTGGCAAGCTCCTTCTGCTACCCATCTCAAGCCAAACCTGGTCACACCTTGAGGTCGACATCACCACGGACCTGCCATCCTCTGATGGATTCACCTGTGTTAAAGCCTATAAGTTGATACCCCTCAAAGGTCTTCTCACCTCCCTAGAAACCACTAAAACCCAATTCAACCATGTGTTCAGAACGTTGGGATTCCGAAAGTTATTGTCTCAGGCAGAGGTCCCCAGTTCATCTCCAGAGTCTGGAGGGCTTTCCTTTCCATCATGGGAGTGACCATCAGCCTCTCTTCCAGGTACCATCCTGGCAGACGAGGAAGATTCAGGAGATCAGCTGTTTCCACCAAACTATCTGTCATTACCGCCAGAACCGTCATTTCCTGTCCTGGACAAAGTACGCACAGTATTCCTTATTTCAACCCTCAACCAACCTAACCCCCTTCCAGTGCATACTCGGCTACCAGCATCCTCTTTTCCCCTGGTCCGTACAACAATCTGACATCCCAGCAGTCAACCATTGGTTTAGAGAGCGCGAGAGGGTCTGGGACTTAGCACACCATCATTTGCAGAGGGCTGTGTAGCACCAGAAGATCCTTGCCAATGCCCGGATATCATTTAGTCCCATTTACCAGCCCAGGCAGAAGGTTTGGCTTTCCATGAAGGACATCCGGCAGCGCCTGCCATGCAAAAAGCTAAGTCCCCATTACATTCACTATCAATAAACAAATGAACCGTCACCTACCAACTCCAACTTCACCCTGAATACCATATTCTTTCCACCATATTGTGGTTCTACTTTCCACGTCTCCCTCCTGAAACCTCACTATCCATCTCTCTCTCCTCATCCCTCAGAACCTGATCCAGCTGATGACCCCCCCAACCGCTAATCCTGGAAGACAGACCCGTCTGCGCAGTTCATGACATCCTGGACTCCCACCACCGCAGGGGTCGCCTCGAGTCATTTTCAGAGCATCAAGCGCCCCCTGCTGGAATACAATATGTCTCATGAGAAAGTCAGTGGCTGACAACATGTGCAATTTCAGTCTGAAGGTCAGTTCCCCACACAAAACCATCATGTGAATTTTAAAAACATTAAATATATCACACGAGTCATATATGGAGACAGTGGATACATTAAAGGCGTCCATAGAAATAATCAGTTGTTGTTTCCTGGGTGAGGAAAGCAGACAGGCAAGTGTTTCAGATCAGCAGGTAAGAATTGTAATTTTCTGAAAGCTTTTATTACCCGAGCCACACAACCCCATATACAGTATATCAGCTCTGTAAATCCATAAAGTGAATGGTGACCAACACTTAGAAGCTCCAAAAAGCACAGAAAGGCAGCCTAAACCTCTGCCATTCCCTTACATTTATTTACACACACTCAGTCACTCATAAATGAATATAAACATATTTGCTGTTATATAAGACCTATTGTTTGTATTGGCTGTTTCTGTGGGATGTCCTCCATAAAGAGAGAACATCACTTGGACCAAAAAACAAAACCCCAATCGATATCTCCGCCGCAGGTCTTTAGGTCAGAGAGAGTTGTGTGTTTAATGGGGTAAGTTGGGTTAATATATACATTTATGGGCAAACAGGTATAACCAAATCACATGTTCAGCGAGACATTAGGAATCATGACTTGGGAAATATTTCATAGAAAGGCGGCGCTAAAACAAATTCATCTCGACACATGATGTGCTCACACATGACCCTGACATGCAGATTCAACACGTGAGACTGTCTGTGTGGTCCAGTGATACAGCCAATCCAAACACACCCGCTGGGACACCGCCCCCTGCAATCAGGACGAGCTCAGAATCACTGTTATACCGTACTGTCACTGGACGCCAAGACAAGAATCACTTCTACTATTGATCACGTTTAGGAGTCTGTCATCTGATTATAGTTTTAAAGTCGTAAATATTAATGCATATGATGCTATGACTCTACATTTTTATGCATTTGCTCAGAAATGACATAAAAGTGATTTTGAATCTGAGGAAACATCATTTCATTCAGCCATTGTAGATATGAAGGTTCAAAATGTTTAATTAAATAAAAGCCTAGTTAAAAATAATGAAGGCATGTTTTCCAGTTAGTCATTAATGTACATAAGGGACAATAGTATTTAATGCATGTTATAATAAATATAATTGATATGCTCCAATACAACAATTAAAAATGATATTTTTTGTAAATGAACGGATATGCAGAAATGACAACTTTGATTACTTGTATTTTTAAACACATTTCAAGTCAAGTTTATTATTGATATGCTACTTTGAGTTTGTATTATTATTTTTGTTTTACACAATATCATAGATCTGTTTACTTCACCTTCACCTGGAGCGTTTATTTGAGATAAGATAGCATGAATGACATTTATTATTGACAGGTCTATTCTAAAAATACAAATATTTGAAGAACTGCTGTCAATAATGTTAAAAACACAGTTTAACCTACACTGAAATGATCCGTTACCACTTATTAGTTGTTCTTGTTATAACGAGGTTTATATTAGTGTGTAATTGTCCTTTTGTACACTGAATAAAACGTTCAAATATTGTATTTACAAATTTTGGTTTTTGTACTGGTTTATTACAATATGAAAAATGGAAAATAAAATGGTAATAAAACAAAAGGAGCAATTGGTCAATTATATTCACCCTTTGCTATATTGAAAGCGCAGTATAAACAGTATCAGTGTGTGTGTGTGTGTGTGTTTGTGTCAGCTGTGATGAGCCGTATTGCTGAAGTTATTCGTTTAAAGCCGTTTAAAGTTATTTTAGTAGTACGAGCGATCACGAAGAGCTGCTGTATGTACATTTACATGTATGCATTTGGCAGATGCTTTTATCCAAAGCGACTTACAGTGCACTTATTACAGGGACAATCCCCCCGGAGCAACCTGGAGTTAAGTGTCTTACTCAAGGACACAATGGTGGTGACTGTGGGGATCAAACCAGCAACCTTCTGAGTACCAATGTATTATACAGTGCACTTATTACAGGGACAATCCCCCCGGAGCAACCTGGAGTTAAGTGTCTTACTCAAGGACACAATGGTGGTGACTGTGGGGATCGAATCAGCGACCTTCTGATTACCAGTTATGTGCTTTAGCCCACTAAGCCAACACCACTGCAGCAGATGTAATAATGTTAATTTCGTTGGAATCCCCGAGGGAAAGGAAAGTCAAGTTCCTGGACGGGCTTATTCCGAATTTGTTCAACACAGCGAGCCGTCATCTAGAAATAGAGCGCGTGCACAGAGCTCTTGGTCAGCTTCCCAGGGCGGGTGACAGACCCCGATCCAATCGGTTGGCAGAAAGACTTTGTTCTATGCGCGGCGAGGAATAAAGGCAAGTTGTGTTGAGAGGATGTCTCGTGTGCGTGCATGGACTGTCCGATTTCCGGGGGATGGACACAAGTTGGGACTGTTACGTGCGAGGTTGAAACACATTTTCTTCCTGTTCTATGGTTACATCAATGTTGAATCGAACTTGATAGGGCATGGGGAGGGCATGGGAGGGCATGGGGTGGGCATGTGTTTTGTAGTGCTGGCTTGATTAAGAGCAGGGGAGTCATCACATTGATAAGTAAACATTTACAATTCAATTGTCTCAAACATCTGTTTAATCTTAAAGATCATTTAGGAAGAGTTATTATTGTCGTGGCTGAAATACAGGGACTAAATCTTATTTTGGCTAATATTTATGCACCCAACGCTGATGATCAGAATCAGACTCAAAATATATCTGTCTTGCCCTGGATAACAAACTCAACCTTCTGTGGCAATAATATTGAACGTATATTTTAGCTGAGTCAACTCTCTAATGGTGCGTTCACATACAACGCGAATCAAGTGTTTCTTATGGTGCGATTACATACAAAGTCAATGCAAAGACGTAAATAGATGAAAATTTACACAAATGAAGCGAATGGTGCGAAGCGAAAACACTTAATTCGAGCAAGTTGACATTTTTCAACTCGAGTGAGAAATTTGCATGATGCGTTGAAAGCCAATCAGCATTGAGATAGTCCGGATGTCACTGACGTACTGACGTAGTAGCAGAAGAAATTGGGGAAAATGGATGAGAAAATGGTTGTAGCGGTGTGTGTGGACACACGGAATTGAACGACACAGTGTCAACGTATCTGGATCTTCCACGACAGACACAGACCAGCAATCGTTGTGATATCGGCCACGGTTGATGGCGGAAAGACAAGTTGTCGTAGAAGCCCCTCCTCCTGTCCTTTTCCGGAAGAGAAGGGGGAATACTCCCGCGACCTTAAACCCGAATTTAATTCAGCGGTAAAACTCGAGCGAGCAATGAGAGGTGAAATTTGTCATGTTGCATTTGTATTCGTTCGTGTATTCGTGGCCAAAAGTTGTTGACTAAGGTGGGGGGGTTGTTATGTATGTTTTCGTGGCCAACATTATAATAATAAATAATAATACCAAAAAAAAAGTAAATTAACTACAAATTACTAATTACAAAGACTGTGGGAATATCTCCCCCCCCTCCCCCGTCAACAACTTTTGGAGGGGGCCCTTGGAGATAATTGGCCTCGGGGCCTTTGCAAGTCATAATCCGTCCCTGCCCACATGATCCATGTTCCCAGAACGGAGCGGACATGAGTACTGAAGCGCCAGATGAGCATCCGCCATTGAGATGAACGGGAACGCTAACGGACCGCTCAGTCCAGGTATATCACACACCGGAAAAGGACCAATCAATGTTCCCTATACACAAATGGACAATTGTGCCATTTATTAGACTCAAGGTGGAGGAAAAAAATCAAAAGGTACATTTAAAATATTTATCACATCAAATATAAATAAAAAAAAAAACATTCCAGACTTAAAAAGGCTGATGAGAAATGCACATATTTCTGAACACCAAAAACACCAACCCACATCTTCACCATATGCATTTATTCAGCAGTAATCATTACAAATACACACATTTCCCTGAGGAAATTAAACCAGTCCAGCGGCTGAACTCGTGCTTCTGTCATGTTTAATAACACCTGCAAATGTCCATCATCACATGAACATGAACACAACATGCAGAACACGACATCATGTGACACTCCCAATGAGCTGCACATTCATGACATCAGAGGATCAATCTCCTGTATTTAAGCGCTCAAGAGGGTCATCCAGTATGTCAGCAGAGTCGATCATTACAAAAGACAATAATTTAACATTTCACAATCCCCCAGAAGCACTCAGAGCTGCATTCACGCTCATTAAGGACATACCGGTTTATAAAACAGGATCATTTATAATAGAACAGATCAATGATCAGAACCATTCAAATGTCAAACAGTACCAACATACAGAAAGACACAGAGAGACAGATTCAGCCCTTATATTCAAATTAAACTGCCCCAGAAAGTGAAACAACTTGCATTTACATGTACATGTGTCTGAACCATAGACTGTAAAAAAAGATGGCCGACGCCCCTTCGCTCTTTTCCATTGGTGAGAACTGAAGCCGCCAGTGTCCCGATATGGCGCTGACATCTTGGGACTTGAGTCTGCGCAGTTGCGATTTCGGGACCAGACCTGCGCAGTAGTGAACAGGAAGTAAAGCCGTGAAATCAAGGCCCCGCCCTCACTCTCGCTGAATCAATCGCAAGCACACGCCCCTGCACTTTTGACTTTTGACGGTGTGAAATAATTAATTATAGAAATTTAGATATTAAATTTAAAGCTCCAATCTCCTCAGTCCTCCGAAGATCCCGAAAAAAAGTCAGTTGGTGCTTCAGTGACTACTTCGCTCAGAGAACCTGTCAATCACAGCTGTCAATCATGATGTCACAGCAGCGTTTTTATAGCATCAAATAACTAAAAACAAACTTATTTTGAAAACAAACACTTGAAATGACATCAACGTGATAGAAACGACAGTAAATGACAGAAACTATCTTTGGAAAAAAGATATGTGAAGTGTAATTGAATTGTTTAGTTGGTCTCACGTCCCGTTGAATAACATGGGGAGGCGGGGCTTATGACCTATACTAGGACCAGCCACCGGGGGGCGATCGAGACGTTTTGGCATCACTTTTGAGGGCTTGTGCGGCACACTTGGTGTGAACAGATGCATGAGATTACAGTTACTGTATCAGTTTCATCTTGGAAGAGTTTATAATAGAAATGGTGTTTTGCACTGTAGCGGTGAAACACGACATCATGCTCCTTTGCTTCTGATGTATCAAGGTATCTTTAATACACTTATAATGGATGCATGAGAAAACATGCAACAAATGAACAAACGTACATCGATGTAAGAGAACAGATGGGTCACATTACCTGATATTTCTGAGTGGTTCATTTCAGGAACGACACATTTAAAATTAAAATGGAAAAACATTTTAGGAATAACATTCATGCAACAGGCTGGCATGTTGAGGACAGATGGACTGCGATACATTACGCAAATAAACCACATCTGACAGAAGGGGAGGAGCTTGTCTGCTATTGATTTCAAACCTTCAGCTATTTAGTATGAAAACAAAAAACATGGTTTTCCTCTCAAACCCATTAATAAATCACGAGTGACAGAGTAATACCGATTACTGGCTCACTTTGAGCGGGACCTGCCGTTGTGCTGACGTGACCTGCAAAATTTGAACAATGTTTTTATAAGATCACAGCGGATGCACAACAGCCCTCACGTGAATCTTTACATGAAGTCATTTAGCAGACACTTTTATCCAGAGCGACTTACAAACGAGACACTTAACAACATCTGCAGGACTGCCAAGTTCTTCCAGCGGCTGGAGTAAAGACGCTAGCGCAGAAGAGAGAGACCGCGCGTTAAGTGCGGTATTAAGTGCGATTAGTGCGTGTTGGTTAAGTGCTTGAATCTCAAGCTGCGTTCACACTGCCAGCGACACAATGACCTCATCTCACTCATGGTCAATGAGAGCTGGCGACTTCCGGCAACGGCGACCGGATGTGGGCGTGTCCACTGACGCCACAAAGTTGAGAAATGTTTAACTTTATGCAAATGAAGAGCGACTTTCGGGAGCAACAGCCAATACGAGAGCAGACGGTAGAGCGCATGTGATCCTAATGTTTTAATAATAATATTAATTATAAAGAAACGGCTGTTTAGACGCTCGGCACACACCACTAGCGACCAAACCGCTAGCCACTGGCAACATGCAGCGGTCCGTGTGAACGCAGCTTTACAGTTAAACAAAAGAACGATCAGAAGTTAAACGAACTGGCCAGTAAGATAAAAAAACGACTTGCGCTCCAGAAACGTTTAAGGCGGTCAATGTACCGGACATCAGGGAATAAAGGCATTCCATACATCAGTGTTGGGTGTTATCCAATTACTGTAATTAATTACTTTTTAAAGTAGTGCAGAGCATTACATTTCACATTATTCTACTCTGACTTTAACGATAGTTGACAAATATGTGTAACATGTAATTAAAGGTCATTATTTTAATGTAGGAAATCCATTTACAACATGAATTAATGAATAAATGTGTTTGTTTCTGTGACAGCTGAAGGGTTAACGAGTCAATAAACAAGCTATAGTTACTGTTAAACTAAAGTAACAAAAGTAATTAGTAATGTTTTTAATAGTAATCAGTAAAGTCAGTAATCTGATTACAATTCATTTGTATGTTTGAGTAACTTCCCCAACACTGATAAGGATGAACCCCAAAGTATTTTTCGGTCAGAACGAGTGCTTTAAAGACTTGTTGGCCTAATTTGTGTTTGCTGATGTCTTATATAAACGTGTTTATATTTAAATGTGCGTATTATATGTTTTAGTTAAGCCAGTGTCAAAGCTCAATTTCATTAAAGGGACAGTACACCCAAAAATTACAATTTGGTCATCATTTACTCACCCTCATGCCGTCCCAGATGTGACTGACTTTCTTCTGCAGAACACAAATTAAGATTTTCAGAAGAATATTTCAGCTCTGTAGGTTCATACAATGCAAGTGAATGGTGACCAGAACTTTGACAGCTCCATAAAGCACATAAATGCAGCATAAAAGTAATCCATAAGACTCCAGTGGTTTAATCCATGTCTTCTGAAGTGATATGATAGGTGTGGGTGAGAAACAGATCAATATTTAAGTCCCTTTTCACTATCAGTCTCCACCCCGACCAGCCCCAACTACCTGAATGTGGAAGTGAAAGTGAAAGTGTAGATTTACAGTCAAACGTAACAATTTTTTCACCCACACCTATTATTCTGAAGAAATGGATTATTGGGTCTTTTGGATTACTTTTAAGCTGCCTTTATGTGCTTTTTGGAGCTTTGTGCTTTAAAGTCAGTCACATCTGTGTTGGCATGAGGGTGAGTAAATGATGACAGCATTTTCATTTTTGGGTGAACGATCCCTTTAAAACTTTACATTAGTGTAAATATACACGTACAACATGTTATTACTATTTCAATTCACTAGCAAATATAATGTAAAAACATAAACACTAATGTAAAGTATAATCTAAATTGCAAGTATGATTATGCCGATAGAGTTTCAGGATGTAACAAATCAAAACCTGTCGCCAGCAACTGCGCCGAGAGAAGTGAACACAACGTTTGGCCTGACGCAACTGAATCCCGCCGCGGTTCTTCCATGGGAAGAAATATGAAAAGAAAATAATTGTCGCATTATATATTTATATAAATATATAATGTTGATTTATTCATCAAAATGGGCTGAAATGTTGTGATCCATTACAGTTTGGTATGTTGCACATGAAGACTGCGGTGATGGTTTCCATAGCGACAGCGTGCAGCCTTAGAGCCAGTATTACAACGACAGGATCCTAACGCTTGTGGTCCTCCACTCCACAGCCGAAACTGATCAGAGAAGCATCGAAACAAACCCACCAGGTCCATGAAAGATCCACATCTGGAAATAACGACTTGATCCAATTCTTACGTCTGTGTTATGTCTTAAGGGAGCATTGGGGCGGGGCAAACACAGTTCCCAGCCTGTGAACCCCGCCCATTAAAAGAAGAGCAACAAAACTCAGTGAGGTGTCATTTCAAACTCTCTTTCTCGCAGGTTTGTGTTGTGGTGTCTCTTTCAACAAAAAGCCTTTGGGTGTGCAGAATAGGGTGTGCGTGTAAATGCTAGGAAACATCCTCGATCTGGTAAGAACATTTGTCCGCATGAGAGGCGGGTTTGGCTTCAGTAGTGCTCTTAGGTTTGGGAGGCCAGTCGGGATCCACGCTCAGCTCTTGGGCCAGGTGCATGTACCGAGCCTTGGGTGTTCTCCTCCGCCGGCAGCACAGACAAGAGAGGCATTTAGATCCATACGAGTCTATTCCACCCTATAGACACACACACACAGACACACACACACACACACAGCCCAGAGAGGAACATATGGGGAGGTGGAGATAGCAAAAAAAAAAAAAAAAAAAAAAAAGCACATTTTATCATTTTCTTTAAAAGCCAGTTCAAACCTGGATTGGAAAAAAGCAATTAGATTTTCATAAACAATGTCACATGTCTGATTCTTGGTGACATGCCTCAATTGCATGCAAGAGTAATGGCTCTTAATTCTGTTAATTCTATTAAATATAAAGTTGTAATCGCAGCTTCAGCTTTGTTTTCCAGCTCAAATGTTCCGGGTTCAAATCTGCCATGTCATCAGCTACCACAGAAAATAATTGTGAATTACAAGCAACCAGTCCTGTAATGTGCTTACAATGAGTCTACGGGGCAAGACAACGCACTGGAATAAATGTTCGCGGTTTCAAAGTACTGAAACAATATACACGAGACTCCTGTCACATGACCATGTCAAATCAGTAAACCTGGAAACCTTTGCATGATACCAGGAAAGGAGCGTTTGGAACAGTCTTATTGCCCAACCCACTGGGTTCGGTCCTGAGAACCGGTTCCATTCTATAAAAAACACCGGAACAGTACGATCTTCATGACTTCTGGTTAAGCAAACGATTCCCTTGTGTGCAATTTTTGGTCAATTTTCTCCCCAATTGGGAACGCCCAATTCCCAATGTGCTCTAAGTCCTTCGTGGTGGCGTAGTGACTTGCCTCAATGCGGGTGGCGGAGGACGAATCTCAGTTGCCTCCGCGTCTGAGACCGTCAATCCGCTCATCATGTGACTTATTGAGCGTGTTACTGTGGAGACGTAGCGCGTGGAGGCTTCACGCTATTCTCCGCGGTATCCACGCACAACTCACAACACGCCCAACCGAGAGAGAGAACCAATTTGGTTGGTAAGGAGACCTGGCTGGAGTAACTCCGCACACGCCCCACCGAGAGCGAGAACCACATTATAGCGACCACGAGGAGGTTACCCCATGTGACTCTACCCTCCCTAGCAACCGGGCCAATTTGGTTGCTAAGGAGACCTGGCTGGAGTAACTCCGCACACGCCCCACCGAGAGCGAGAACCACATTATAGCGACCATGAGGAGGTTACCCCATGTGACTCTACCCTCCCTAGCAACCGGGCCAATTTGGTTGCTAAGGAGACCTGACTGGATTCAAACTCACGACACCAGGTGTGATAGTCATCGTCAATACTCGCTGAGATACCTCAAATTCTTCCTCAAATACTAAAAGATTCATTTTAGGAACTGGAATCGTTAAAATTCCTTCCGATTGATCCCCAACCCTACAAAGAAATCAATGCTTCCACAAAAAATATTTAAAAAAATGAGCAGCACATTTTTGCTTTGAAACCCTCCGTAATGTCTTGCCCCTTCTGCCATTTAAAGGCATTACCCACAGATGCTGGTGACAACTGATTTGAACCCGAAGCCTGTTTATTTAAAGGAATATTCCAGGAGATTTACAATTAACGCGTATTATAATTTATCAGCAAAATGGTAATCCCGGTGACTTGCACATGATATCTGTGACATGACATAAACTCTCACAGGAAGTACACAGTTCTCCAGCCTACTGAAAGGACGTCCCACATCAAAAAGATGAGTCAAAATGATTGATAAGTGGTCACTGTCCACAGACATTAAGCTGAAAACAACTTGGAATATTCCTTTAACAAACACGCATCCCTCATCAACACACAATGCATCAGAAACGTTTGTCACGTTTTGAAACTCATTTTGTTGAAAGTTTACGTTGGTCTGTTTGGTACACACCTGCACCATCAAAAACATCCTGGATATCCAGTTTTAAAGGGATAGTTCACCCAAAAATGAGGTCTGTCAATTGAACTATTAATTAAAATGTAAATAAAGATATGCCTTATAAAACTAACGCAATTAATGATGTCCCCAAACTGTAATAAGGAGCAATTCGAGCTTGAAGGATCTGCTGTTTTCAGCAGGGGGCAGTAAGCGAAACTCCAGCTGTATAAACCACACAACATGACACCAGCGACAGCCAGGGACGGATTATGACTAGCAAAGGCCCCCCCTCCACCTAAAAGTTGTTGAGAAAGAGGGTTCGTTGTTCATGCCCAAAGGGGGTGTCACCAAACTAGATCGCTCAGCCTTAAAGCCCAGGGCACCCCCAGGCAGTCATGGGCCCCCTGGAAGTCGAGGGCCCCGGGGCACTGGCCCCATTGGCCCGGTCAGTAATCCGTCCCTGGCGACAGCACAAGATGAGAAGAACGTGTTCATGTGTTCAAACGCAGCTGGAAGAAGAGCATTTCTGAATGCAGGAATCACGAGACGCGTTTTCTACCTACTTTTTCGAACTCGTCCTAGAGTGTTTGTCCGATTTGCGTGAAAATTGGCCTGCACTGGCCTAAAAGTGATTCACAGAATGTTTATAAACTACACCGTTTTCGAATTGCGCTTCAATGAATTCGACGAAGAACGTGCAAAATCGAACTTGAGGCTGTATCTCCGCAACACTTTGAGGAATTAGGACGAAACTAGGTGCGGGTCATCACAATTAGGCCCTGAGGTTACCTGCAGCGTTTTGGCGCACTGCCCCCAACAGGTCACGAGATATGAAATAAGCACATTTTTGCTTATAAATTCTGAACAGTTGGTCAAAATGATCAAATTGGTCTCATTAGAATCAGTGTGGTATAAAAAGTCCAACGATATGAAAAATTCCTATGTTGGCCATTTTGGATGTCGGCCATTTTCAATTTAGCCATAAAATGCTGTATTTTACAAACGACTTGGCGTATCGTTATGAAACTCGGTATGTGTCTTTGGCATCATGCTCTGAAGGGACTCAAATGGTTTCGTGTCAAGCGTCAAAAATGATAATGCCATTTCTAAAAATGCTAATAGCTATTGACTCCTTTCACCAACCGTCCGCCATTTTTAAATGTTTTGAAAACCTATTTTTCAAGCTCCTCCTAGACCGATTGTCTGATTTGCACGAAAATTGGCCTGCATCATCTAGAGGCACTCACGAAAAAAAGCGAATTCACATAATTTTGATAAACTACACCGTTTTCGAATTGCGCTTCAATGGATTTGACGAAGAACGTGCAAAATTGAACTTGAGGCTGTAACTCCGCAACGCTTTGAGGAATTAGGATGAAACTTGGTACGTGTCATCACCATTAGGCCCTGAGGGTACCTGCAGTGTTTTGGTGCACTGCCCCCTGCTGGTGAGGAGACCAATGGCTATTTTGGCTACTCTTGAACTCTTTCTTGCATGATATCCATCATGCCCAGATACTAGAGCAGTTTCAGAACAGCGCCACATACTGGATAAAAATTCTAAGAATGAGCTATTTTTAGTTATTTTTAAAATAAATGGGATTTTATATTATTGAAAGTTTACTTTTTATAACTCCTCATACACCGTTCATCGGACTCGAAGCAAAAACATGTCACAAAGCTTCTTTTGCTGCTCATGGTGCCGATAATTGGCTTGACCCGGTATCACGGCTTGCAGCTATATTTATATACGAGTTTGAGCTTTTATTGTCATTTAACCAAATGCAGATGCAATATAGATAAGCGAGATATCATTTCTCACAGGCCATAATGCATACATACAACAGAAATGTACACATTAATTACACAATGCTATTTGATACACATTATCCACACAATAGACAGTTTTCATTTCACACCGTTCACATTGGAACAATTATATACGCAAATAAATTAAATTCATTAATCAGCACATACCGTAATGAATTTGATTGACAGACCAAACAAAACTAACATTTTGTCATCATTAACTCCCCCCTCATGTAGTTCCAGTGAAAGTGAATGGTGACTGAGGCTGTCTAACCTCTACTTTTGTGTTCCACAGAGGACAACATGAGGGTGAGTAAATGATGACACAATTTTCCTGTATGGGTGAACTATCCCTTTAACAGAGGTATGCAGTAGTTGCCACTACAGCAGGAAATGTGGAAAGGAGGGAGGGGTAATCACAGACCCCGGAGCATGACAAAACAAGAGTCCCCGCAGGGGGCGCCAGAGAGCATTCAGAAATATCATGTTGGCGCATGCAAGGCCAAACGTTAAAACAGAGTGTTTGGTGAGAGGAAGAGAAAGAAAGAAAAGAGCAGGGAAAAGACTGAGAGTGGGAAGTGGACACCAGGAAGTGAGAAGGCAACGGTGAACAGAAGTGTCAGATATTTCCCAACCTGTGGTGTCGGGCCTGCAGGGGAGACGCCATAGCTGCCCTGCTTGTCTCGGCTGAACACATGCTTCCATAAGATGACGTCAAGCACGACGGTCTATAGAATAATCGCAGTAGGGCGGAAAGAATGAAGAGAGCTACGGATCACATGGCTAGCAAAAGATTTCTGTTCATCATTTGTATCTGCTGTGTTTCCCTGTTTAACACTAAATACTGTACTAACTGTATATGGTTGAAACGACAATAAACACCACTTGACTTGACTTGAAATACATTTCTTGACAGGGAAGTGATTGTCTGGATTGTGTATTAGTTTGAGACACAGAGAGAAAAGGCATGAGAACATACAATCACTGTCAATGACCACAGCGAGATCACATGACAAGGTCCCACTCATCAGCTAATTTCATTGGCAGGTGAGACCGGGGGCGTGTCTTGTAGTCAAGAATTGGGCTGCAACTAACTATTTTGATAATCGATTAATCTAACGATTATTAGAACGATTATTCTGTGATTATTGCAACGATTAATCATTTGCTCTTAACTGATTTTTCAGCTTGTGGCCGACTTAAAATGTTGTATTAAACGTGCTTACTAACAATAAAGAGGATAAAATCATCTTTAAAAAATATCTCTAAATTACATTCACTGAATTAAAGGGAAAAACACTAAGTTTAATTAAAGAAATTCACTGCAAAAAATCCTGTTGTTATCAAGTGTTTTTGTCTTGTTCTCCATTTAAAATTGTATAAAAATCCTTAAAACAAGATATATTTACTTGAGAAGCAACATATGAGATATTTAGACTTGCTTTATGAGAATGTATCTTAAATATAAGCAATATTTGTATAAGTGTATTTTTCATATATACAGTTTTTTTATACATCTGTGAGTGCAGTAAAGACAAAATATACTTATATTCAACACGAATGCTCTAAAAGCAAGTCTATAAAGTCTTATATGATGCTTCTCAGGTGAATGTATCTTCTTTTAAAGGATTTTTAGACATTTTATTAAAGCTGCAACGCATTAAATATAACCGCATTAAAGCTGTAACTCATTAAATGTAACCGCATTAAAGCTGCAACGCATTAAATGTAACCGCATTAAAGCTGCAACGCATTAAATGTAACCACAATAACGCTGCAACGCATTAAATGTAACCACAATAAAGCTGCAACGCATTAAATGTAACCACAATAAAGCTGCAACGCATTAAATGTAACCGCATTAAAGCTGCAACGCATTAAAGCTGCAACGCATTAAATGTAACCGCATTAAAGCTGCAACGCATTAAATGTAACCGCATTAAAGCTGCAACGCATTAAATGTAACCGCATTAAACCTGCAAAGCATTAAAGCTGCAACGCATTAAATGTAACCGCATTAAATCTGCAATGCATTAAATGTAACCACAATAAAGCTGCAACACATTAAATGTAACCACAATAAAGCTGCAACGCATTAAATGTAACCACAATAAAGCTGCAATGCATTAAATGTAACCACAATAAAGCTGCAAAGCATTAAATGTAACCGCATTAAAGCTGCAACGCATTAAAGCTGCAACGCATTAAATGTAATCGCATTAAACCTGCAAAGCATTAAAGCTGCAACGCATTAAATGTAACCGCATTAAAGCTGCAACGCATTCAATGTAACCGCATTAAAGCTGCAAATCATTCAATGTAACCGCATTAAAGCTGCAACCGCATTAAAGCTGTAACTCATTAAATATAACCGCATTAAAGCTACAACGCATTAAATGTAACCGCATTAAAGCTGCAACGCATTAAATGTAACCGCATTAAATCTGCAATGCATTAAATGTAACCACAATAAAGCTGCAACGCATTAAATGTAACCACAATAAAGCTGCAACGCATTAAATGTAACCACATTAAACCTGCAAAGCATTAAAGCTGCACCGCATTAAATGTAACCGCATTAAAGCTGCACCGCGTTAAATCTGTAACCGCAATAAAGCTGCAACGCATTAAATGTAACCACAATAAAGCTGCAACGCATTAAATGTAACCGCATTAAAGCTGCAACGCATTAAATATAACCGCATTAAAGCTGCAACGCATTAAATGTAACCGCATTAAAGCTGCACCCGCATTAAAGCTGCAACGCATTAAATGTAACCGCATTAAAGCTGCAACGCATTAAATGTAACCGCATTAAAGCTGCAACGCATTAAATGTAACCGCATTAAAGCTGCAACGCATTCAATGTAACCGCATTAAAGCTGCAACCGCATTAAAGCTGTAACTCATTAAATGTAACCACATTAAAGCTGCAACGCATTAAATGTAACCGCATTAAAGCTGCAACGCATTCAATGTAACGCATTAAATATAACCGCATTAAAGCTGCACCGCATTAAAGCTGCAACCGCATTAAAGCTGTAACTCATTAAATGTAACTGCATTAAAGCTGCAACGCATTAAATGTAACGCATTAAAATGTAACCGCATTAAAGCTGCACCGCATTAAAGCTGTAACCGCATTAAAGCTGTAACCGCGTTAAATCTGTAACCGCGTTAAATCTGTAACCGTGTTAAAGCTGCAACGCGTTAAATGTAACCGCATTAAAGCTGCAACGCATTAAAGCTGCACTGCGTTAAATCTGTAACCGCATTAAAGCTGCAATGCATTAAATGTAACCGCATTAAAGCTGCAACGCATTAAATGTAACCGCATTAAAGCTGCAACGCATTAAATGTAACCGCATTAAAGCTGCAACGCATTAAAATGTAACCGCATTAAAGCTGCAACGCATTAAAGCTGTAACCGCATTAAAGCTGTAACCGCATTAAAGCTGTAACCGCGTTAAATCTGTAACCATGTTAAAGCTGCAACGCGTTAAATGTAACCGCATTAAAGCTGCAACGCATTAAAGCTGCACTGCGTTAAATCTGTAACCGCATTAAAGCTGCAATGCATTAAATGTAACCGCATTAAAGCTGCAACGCATTAAATGTAACCGCATTAAAGCTGCAACGCATTAAATGTAACCGCATTAAAGCTGCAACGCATTAAATGTAACCGCATTAAAGCTGCAACGCATTAAATGTAACCGCATTAAAGCTGCAACTCATTAAATTAAATGCATTAAATGTAACCGCATTAAAACTGCACCGCGTTAAATCTGTAACCGCATTAAAGCTGCACCGCGTTAAATCTGTAACCGCATTAAAGCTGCACCGCGTTAAATCTGTAACCGCATTAAAGCTGCACTGCGTAAAATGTAACCGCATTAAAGCTGCAACGCATTAAATGTAACCGCATTAAAGCTGCAACGCATTAAATGTAACCGCATTAAAGCTGCAACGCATTAAATGTAACCGCATTAAAGCTGCACCCGCATTAAAGCTGCACCTTATTAAATGTAACTGCACTAAATATATAATGTCGGGGTGTTTCCTTTAAAGAGCTCCGGCTCCGCTTATTCCACAACGAGAGTGCTTCAGTATTTATTTAGTATTTTTGCATTATAATTCTCTCAAACTTTGGGATGTGCATCAGCTGAAGCTGTTTGGAAAGTTTCGAGTGCATCAGTGATTGTGTAATTCTTCCTCTCATCAGTCGTGAACTGCAGTGCTGCTCTCACACGTTATTATTAGAGTTTAACGTGATCTCATGTTACCTTAAATGACATCAAACGACTTTTCGACAACAAAGATTTTTGTCAACAATTTGTCGAAGTCGTGGGGTTTAGAGGATCTGCACTGCAAAGATGACTGGTGGCCCTTAATCAGGGTGAAGAGAGGAAAATAGTTCCTTCTGTCGTTCTCTTTGAGTTGCAGAGGAAATTTCTAAATATATGTTTCTATAATGAATCAGCCTCAGCAGAGCACATTGAAATTACTGATGTACATCCCACTTAATTTGGTAAAAGCAATCCACTACATCTCAGAGGTAACGGCACTTCAAACTCACACCGATGTAGTTCAGCACATTATCTATGAGGGTATTTACACTAGGTCATTTGCTTGCTATCGCGCATGACGCATCTTACCGACGACAAGCCCCGAGGGGCAAAATACCCACCACGCGCACACACAGATACCCGCACGCGGGGCAAAGTCACATGGTATCAATTAGTAAATCATGACAGATGAACTCTGTTTTTGTAGTAATGCCGACTTCTCTGATTGGATCCCACTTCAGGATTGTGGGTAATGTAGTTCTTGATTTAAAGGAGACGGGCAGAAACGGCATAGAGTAGCTTTAAAATGCTACGGCTAAGCAACTGCGATTAAGATGCTGTTTGTATTGCTATCATCTGTAAGTCTGAGTCTGTGCATCGTTGTCGTATGGTATACATACATTTTTATGTGCTTTTATGGTTCCGTTATATTTTCGTAAAATAAGCTATACCCTAGGTTTATGCGAGACGCCGCCTCTTTTAAAGATACGCAACATGGTTTGATATTCTGTCATGTAATGCAAAGACTTGAGTGTCTGAATACGATTTGGGATCACTGTACATGGGCTACATCGCCATCAACACAATGTGATCATTAATACTTTGCTTTCCCCAACCTTGACTTTAACATGTGGCCCAAATGACAACAGGAGTAACACTGCCTGATAACAGCGGTTTGATACTTCATACATCATGTAATGTGGCAGATATAACGGTTTGACATGTCCACTTACCTCAATGAAGAAAGACACTATGAAGTTGCTTAGCACGATTAGCACCAGAGTCACCCGCCAGTTCAAAGGAATGCACACAATCTGAGGAGCACGAGGACAACATTAAATAAACTATTTAAATGAGGACTTTTGTTAAATTCATGGATTTATAACTCTGATATACAGTGTAATAAATATACTAAATACTGATATATTGACATAGTTGTGCTAGAATCGCTCACACTCTTGTTCTTCAGATATAAGAAGATTTCAAATCAAAACTTCATTTCCATTCATTTATTTAATTGTAGTTGTGCAGAATAATGGCTGTACATCGTCTCTTCTATAATTGATGATTATTCTAACAAGAAAACTTCTCTAATTGAATATTTATTAAGAAGGAAAACAAGTCATGCTATCATACCTCTAAAAACTGATAGATGCCAGAGATGGGAACGAACATGATGAAAAACAGGAAAGCGATGAGAATGAGAGAGGAGAGGACGAATGGCCCTGAAAGAAAACAAACACTACCTATGAAGGGAACTCCAGTGCAAGACAACGTTTGATACAGACCAAAATTCAGTATGGAAATCATCATTTTTCTAAAATAGTTTTGCATTCCCTTGAAGTACATAATGTTCCAGCACAATCAAATTTGTGCATCCTCGCAATAAGGTTTGCATTCCCTTACAACAAGTTAAACATGGTGGGAACGCAACACTTCTTGCGAGGGAAGGCAACACTTCTTGCGAGGGAACGCAACACTTCTTGCGAGGGAAGGCAACACTTATTGCGAGGGAAGGCAACACTTCTTGCGAGGGAAGGCAACACTTCTTGGGAGGAAGGCAACACTTATTGCGAGGGAACGCAACACTTCTTGCGACGGAACGCAACACTTCTTGTGTTGGACACCTTTGTGTGTGTGTGTTTTTTTTCGTTCAGTTTTATTATTAATATTTTGTATTATTTATATTGTCAAGCCGGTTCTCGCCGCCTCCTTTCCATTATTCCTTTACACTGGTGCCAAAACTCAGGAAGGAGGAGGGATGCGCCATAGTGGAGTTCTCGCCGCTACCATCCACCCGAAAGGAGCAGCCGCGGCCATCCGCTGGAGGAGCAGCCACCGAGGGGAGGAGGGGCTCCCAACCAACCGCCTGGAGCGGTTACCGCTGCCAGGGGCGGGGGAAACCCCTACCGTCCACCAAAAACACAGAGGGGCATTCTGTCCGCCAGAGGTCTGCCTCCGATCCACCCAGGGAGGCGCGGCTGTCGTCCACTAGAGGGTGGAGGAGTGGCCGAGGACCAAACTACGGCGTATCGGAGAACCGGCGATTAAGTGTTTTTTTTTCTCTCTCTACCGCTGCCGCTAACACTCAATGACGATTGAATTATAATATCTGTATAAAAAGTACTTTTATTATATAATTTATGTATTATTTTATTTATATTATAATTCTATAGTCATTGAGTTTAATAGATTTATAGGGCTAATAAAATTGATCTAAAAAAATAAATATATATATTTTTTTTAATTTCAGCTTTGTGCTCGACAAAGAAACTATTCATGCATGTCCAGGTTGGTTTGGCTTGAAATGTGATTTGCACGGAGAGTTTAATGGGAATGGGAATTGTCACAAATGTCAAATATAAAACTAACTTTACCGCACACACACACACACACACAGGACATGTGATCTGAATTTGAAGCTTGAGGTTACTGCAATGACAACAACGGTAAGAAACCTGCCCCGAGCGAGCACTAACCAACGAGTCTGAAAATGAGTGCATTGGACGAGATGAGGGAAATGCTCGACTGACGTATCAGATCTGTGAAATTATTTAGTTATTTCTATTTAAGTGAATTAGTTACATTGTTTCTTTCAACAGCACAAACGACCAGCTCCAATCGTTTGGAGCGATTTGGACGACATGCGGTGGAAAGTGACGTCACAACCCCGAATCATATTTGTTATTTCTAAGGAATGGAAATAGATAAAATGTTCATTTTAACAGCACAAATCGAGCACATACGAATGTCACCGGTTTGGAACGATTTGGACAACATGGGGTGGAGAATGACGTCACCGCTCCCGAAAACATTCTTGCTATATCTAAGGAAGGGAAAGAGTCACAACGTTTGTTTTAAAGGCACAAACGACCAGCACCGGTTTGGATCGATTTGAGCGAGATGGGGTGGAGAGTGACGTCACACAGCCCAAAAAATAATGCTTAATATCTCAAACACCAAACCAGCACAAACGTTCATTTTTGCGGCACAAATCAGCACAAACGAATGGAATAGTTCTGGTGATTATTTCATTATATGGGAGGCAAACTTCACGGACTGTGACGTTTCGAACTTTCAGACAAGAGTCCTTTCTTTCTTTGTATGTTTTCACGGTTCAGAATTGATCGAACTTGAACTTTTGTATGCAGCGTTTCAGCCGTTTCAGTCTCCTGCGTTCACACATGTTTGAATGGGAGTAAATTGAGTGCGAAATGTAGTGTGAATGCCCCTTAAAGGGACAGTTCACCCAAAAATGACATTCTCTCATCATTTACTCACCCTCATGCCATCCCAGATGTGAGACTTACTTTCTTCTGCAGAACACAAATGAAGATTTGTAGAATATTTCATCTCTGTGTGTCAGTACAATCCAAGAGAATGGTGAACATCCAGTATGGATTACTTTTATGCTGCCTTTATGTGCTTTTTGGATCTTCTGAGTTCTGGTCACCATTCACTTGCATTGTATGGACCTACAGATTACTTATGGATTACTTTTATGCTGCCTATATGTGCTTTTTGGAACTTCTGAGTTCTGGTCACCATTCACTTGCATTGTATGGACCTACAGATTACTTATGGATTACTTTTATGCTGCCTATATGTGCTTTTTGGAACTTCTGAGTTCTGGTCACCATTCACTTGCATTGTATGGACCTACGGATTACTTTTATGCTGCCTATATGTGCTTTTTGGAACTTCTGAGTTCTGGTCACCATTCACTTGCATTGTATGGACCTACAGAGCTGAAACATTCTACAACTCTTCATTTGCGTTCTGCAGAAGAAAGTCTCACATCTGGGATGGCATGAGGATGAGTAAATGATGAGAGAATGTCATTTTTGGGTGTACTGTCCCTTTAAAATTGTATAAATATGTGGAAGAATACAAAGTAAGACAATGATTTCACTTTAATGCTGCTGTTTTTGGTCACACTGTACGGAGAATGTGTACAGCTGAAAAGATGCTTCTTACAGTTCTTATAGCTGGGCTGACGGAAAGGTTTTCCTTTGGAGAAGACGATGGCAACGATGAGGTACTGGAAGGAGGAGATGAAGAACAGCGAGGTATTCACATCGTTCATGATGTTTTCTTCACTCTCTGTGGCGTTCTCAGCGTGAATGGGAGCAGAGCAGTTGTAGAAACTGTCAAATCAATAACATGAATCAATTAGAGCTGCATCAAGAGCACAATTCGGCAGCTTTCAAGGTGATATGACGAGTTCCTGTCCCGCTAATAACCAGCAGAGGTCAGGCCACTCTGCGCTCTCTAACAGGAAGTGTACTGCACTTACTCGGAGTTCAAGTACCAGTCTAGATTTTGGATCAAGAGGAAGGACATGATCTGGAAACCCAGACAAATGACAATCTGTGTGAGAACGGAGAAGAGAAGAGGACCCGAGACGAGTCCAGAGGGAGGTCGCCGGGCCACCAGCTCCTTCCACGCCGAGTTCAGACTCACTGAAAGAGACACAAACGACTCAGGTGTTGTCTGCTTATACAATAGGTGCGCTGAGATTACAGGTATGATACTCACTGGTGAAAACAATCAGAAGAATGATCGCTATATCAATGAAGAGAAACTGAAAATCTCCAAGGTTACTGCCGATCTGAAACACATTATACATGAACGAATCAGGGCCGTATCAGACCAGGACAACAGCCGTATCCAGAGCTCACAACCTGAACATTTGGGCAAATCAACATCAGAAACCCGGGTGGGGTCACTTACGGAGTACAGCAGGGCGACACTGAGGCACTGGATAATACTGTACAACGCCATGAACTTAAAGACACAGAATGAGGTGACGAGAGCCGCTCTGCCCTCCCTGTGAAGAAACAACAAGCGTGAGACAGAAAACGAAGGATTTTGGCACAAAAAAAAGCATCCTTGTACCCATTAAACAACTCATTTTCTAAATAAACAATGTGCACTCATTAGTGGTCAACCAAGACATCGCAGAAGCCGCTAAATCTAAATTTGTACATTTGGCCGATTCGTTTCTCAAGCTGCGACGGGAATCGCCTGAAGGAGCCGAATGAGACATGTTACAGCCAATCACAGTTAATGTCTTAAAGACAGACAGACAGACAAACAGATAGAAAGACAGACAGATAGATAGTAAGATTATAGACAGACAGACAGATAGACAGACAGACAGACAGTAAGATTATAGACAGACAGACAGAAAGATTATAGACAGACAGACAGACAGATAGTAAGATTGTAGACAGACAGACAGATAGACAGACAGACAGACAGTAAGATTATAGACAGACAGACAGATATTAAGATTATAGACAGACAGACAGTAAGATTATAGACAGACAGACAGTAAGATTATAGACAGACAGTAAGATTATAGACAGACAGACAGATAGTAAGATTATAGACAGACAGACAGACAGTAAGATTATAGACAGACAGACAGACAGATAATAAGATTATAGACAGACAGACAGATAGTAAGATTATAGACAGACAGACAGACAGATAGACAGACAGACAGTAAGATTATAGACAGACAGACAGAAAGATTATAGACAGACAGACAGAAAGATTATAGACAGACAGACAGACAGATAGTAAGATTATAGACAGACAGTAAGATTATAGACAGACAGTAAGATTATAGACAGACAGACAGATAGTAAGATTATAGACAGACAGGCAGACAGATAGACAGACAGACAGTAAGATTATAGACAGACAGACAGTAAGATTATAGACAGACAGACAGACAGACAGATAATAAGATTATAGACAGACAGACAGACAGTAAGCTTATAGACAGACAGACAGAGAGACAGACAGACAGAGATAGATTTAGAATTGGCTAATATTCTAGAACATTCTCCCTCTCAAGGTCTCACTCTACATGACACAGAAATAAAGTGTCTCCTCTACGCAGATGACCTGTTTCACCTGTCGCCCACTAAAGAGGGGCTTCAGGACAGCCTGAATCTGCTGGCGGGTTACTGTCAGTCCTGGGCCCTGACAGTCAACCACCAAAAAACGAAAGTCATGATTTTCCGGAAATGTTCCAGATCTCAGGGACTAACACACACATTCACACTCTAACACAGAAGCATTGAAACCACACAAACATACACTTACCTCGGCCTGACACTCACTCCAGTGGGCAACTTTACTTTGGCTGTGAATGAACTCAAAAAGAAAGCTCAAAGGGCTTCTATGCCATTAAAAGATCAATTCAAATTTGGCTCAAACTTTTCAAATCAATAATTGAACCAATTGCATTATATGGCAGTGAAGTGTGGGGTCCACCTATAAAATTTGACTTTGTAAATTGGGAAAAACATCCGATTGAAACTCTACATTCAGAATTTTTCAAAAGAATACTCAAAGTTCAAAGAAAAACACCAAACAATGGATGCAGGGCAGAATTAGGCCAATACCCTCTCCTTTTAAACATCCAAAAAAGAGCCATCAAATTCTGGAAACACCTAAAGACAAGCGACCCCAACACATACCATTACAAAGCCCTAAAACACCAAGAGCTGAGCGGGGCGAGGAGTCCCCTGTGCCAGCTGGTGCTGAGACTGACTGACCTCACTCCTGCAGAGATCAGCACACCTCAGGACAAACTCACAATCATTCGGACCAACCAAATTATAAACACAGAAAAAGACAAATACGTCACCAATTGGACAAACACCATTAAAAATCAGCACAAGTTGGAATGTTATTCGGCACTAAATCGAGAGTACACCGTGGCAAACTATCTGACCACGGTGACTGATGTGAATTTAAGAAAATCATTGAGGATGTACAGACTCAGCGAGCACAGTCTGGCCGTAGAGACGGGGCGGCACAGACAGACATGGGTATCCCGAGAGGAGAGACTCTGCTCCCACTGCCATCTGGGAATGATGGAGACAGAGCTGCACTTCCTCACAGAATGCCCAAAATATGAAATCACCAGAAACCACTATTATCCCAAAATTATCAAAGTATTTCCCCAATTTAATAATTGCACCCCATCTGAAAAACTCCCTTTTATTCTGGGCGAAAAAGCTGAATGTGCAAATATAGCAGCAAGATATGAAGCATCCTGTCATCTCCTGAGGGACAACCAGAACTAAAGAATGAACATCCATAAATATATTATTAACATTTTTATTTAACCACCCCCCACACCCCACCACCACCCCCACCTCTCACCACACATGAATGTACATAATGTTTAATTCAGTTTATATAGTTCATTAGTTAAAGTTAACTTGAAACATAATTAATCATAATCATTTTTATTATCTGTTTTTCTTTAATGTTTTTCAATGTTTTTCCTTATATTATATTTGCTTGATCAAATCCAATTTCAATTGTTCTAAACTATTTTATATGTTGTTTAAAAAAGCTTTGGCAATACAAAATGTACTTTTGTCACGCCAATAAAGCAAACTGAATTGAATTGAATTTGATAGATAGACATATAGTGCGATTATAGATAGACAGACAGACAGACAGACAAATAGTAAGATTATAGACAGACAGACAGATAGACACAAACAGACAGACAGAGAGAGAGACAGACAGACAGAGAGACAGACAGACATATAGTAAGATTCTTCCTGTGAAGCTTGTATTCTATCAGCCTGGATCAAAACTGCCCCTGTGACTCACAAAATGTCATTCTGTGACACTGCAACCAGGACGAGTAAACAGGAAGCGGTCAGTAAATTGCTGTTCTCTCTAGATCAGCACTAGCACGTGAGAGAAACGGCCAAGTAAACGTGTTTCATGTGTGCTACACGTTAATGTCATATTCACTGTAATAGTTTTATTTCTGTTAATGCATGAGTTTCTGTAAAGCTGCTTTGAAACGATGTGTGTTGTGAAAAGCGCTATAAATAAAAAATATATTTTATTATCTTATAGAGATCTCACAGTGATCCGAGAAGCAGGAAGTACCCGGATGAGCGGTCTGATAAATGGATGTGCGGTTGTTACTGAGAAACATCAGACCACTAGATGGTGCCATTGACCAATCAGAATAGAGTATTCCGGAGAGCTGTGCAATAATTACTATTACATTCAATTGTGTGATACATTGGCATTATATCGGCCAATCAGCCACCCCGCTCTCTGGACATATCAGATACCTGATCAGATTGGGCACACAGGAGATGCTGGGAGTCGTGGAGGTAAACGGAGACGCCACTGAAGCCTCCAGCTCCGACAGGGAGATTCCAGCATGAGCTCTCTTCAATGCCTGACCACACACACACACACACACACACACATACACACACACACACACACTGAAAACAAACCCCCTTCAAAATGTCAGCTCCTAATGATAATAACGGTGATGTAGAGATCACTCACCCCACAGTCGTTCGCACCATCACCACACATTCCCACAAAGTAGCTGAAACAGAGAGAAAACAATGGTGAGCTAGATTTGAACATTTTCTGAAGTAGTGAGTACCGTTCGCCCATTCAAAGTCATTACTACCATACTAGAGTGTTGTAGGTGGTTGCCAGGGTGTTGCTATACGAGTGTTTACTGTCTCGAGTGAAAAGAGTCTCTGTGATGTCTCTAGATCAGACTGTGGTTCCTCCTTCAGTGTAAGTCTATGGGGCTTTTTAAGTGTGATCTGTTAGTAAAGTAGCGGCACACCTCTCCTCAACAAACACACATGATGAGGGATCATACATGTCTCGAGCACAAATGCTGCAGGACGAGTTTAATTCTTCCTGTTACAGGTTTGATCAAATCACTATGATGTGATGCAGATTTAAACAGCACGAATTCTCATCTCATGAGTGTGTGCATGTTAAATACTCACTCTACACTTTCTAATGTCTCAACAAGTTGAGTCTTCTGGTCAGGTGCCATCCTCGCAAATACGGTCCCATGAAGCACCAGCTAAACCAACAAACAACACAATGCCATAAACACAAAGATACACATAATGTACATGCAAGGACCAATAGAAGCACTCTGGATAATGCTTTTATCCCACCTTCTGCAGCAGATCCTGGAAATGGTCTGCAATTACAGCAAATGATTTCCCGCTCATGGCGAAGTGATACTGTTCCTGCAGTCTCTCATCATCCACAGCATGTCCATCCTCCATGATAATCTCCATCTCCTATGATCAGAGCATGTCAGATCAACAACGCGATGAAACGCACGCTTCCTGAATTAACCGCATTAAAGCTGTGACGCATTAACTATAACCGCATTAAAGCTGTGACGCATTAACTATAACCGCATTAAAGCTGTGACGCATTAAATATAACCGCATTAAAGCTGTGACGCATTAAATATAACCGCATTAAAGCTGTGACGCATTAAATATAACCGCATTAAAGCTGTAACGCATTAAATATAACCGCATTAAAGCTGTGACGCATTAAATATATAATGTCTGTGCTCTCAGGTGCACTCAAACACATAATAGAAACAAAATATGCCCTTGTACAATCATATACAGCACAATACAACAAACACTATAAGGCAAACACTGTCTTATAACAAGTATAAACAGTAATTCATCAACATTAGGCCATCAGCAATCCATTGTGGCCATTAATCATCGATTATGAAGCGATCTGAAAAGCACGCAGAGCATGAATTTAATGAAATAATAATAATTAATTAAATTACATTTGGCCATATCACAATTCCTAAACAATGAGACTCTTTTTGAAAGATTTGTATGGCCTTAAATTTTGAGAACTGAATTTAGGGACACGTTAAGCACCCGTGGGAACCATGATTTGATGAAAGCCCTGTAATTGCCTCTGGCCTGCAGCAACAGTGTTTGGCCAGTAGATGGCACACTAACCTCTAGTTTGGTAGTCTTGTTCAGGTGTTTGCTGGGTTTATCGGCATAGTGCCAGTTGATCTTGGCAGCCTGGCCATCTCTAGGGGGCAGAGCGTCGGCAATAATGACTCTGTCTTGTGGCTGAATCATGCCACAGTCTCGAGCCACAGAGATAGCCGTCAATATGTTGTCACCTGCCCGAGAGAGAGAGAGCGAGAGAGAGAGAGTGAGTGAGTGAGTGAGAGACAGCGAGAGAGAGAAGAAATGAACATAATAAGAGACAGCCCTAAGTCAAAGTTGGCAGTGCCAGATGGTAAAAGCGTGGCACATTTGGTTTGTGGAAAGAGATCGGGGTACTTGCCCCATATAGTAATGGTAAGAGCAGGCTTACATTGCGAGTCTGGTTCAATGAGCATTAATAAACCATCATTCCTCATGATTCTGTGAACTCAATTTGATCGCAAAGCTTCATTCAACCCTGTCTGAACTCTGGAGCGTTAGCCCGCTAATCTGAAGATCATGAAAGACCACATTCCAGGAATGCCGGATGAAGTAACGTCAAAGCTCTGAGACTCCCGACAGACGCTCAAGGCACATTCACACCAAGACGTCTTTTCATTGCGAACGTTCATGTAGCAATGAAATGTGATTGAGAGAAGAGCTTTATGTCATTTTAGCATTGATGATGCTAGTCATCTGGCGAACACAGATGCTCTTCTACACGTCTCAACTCTACTGGAAATATGCAGTAAATAAATAACACAGCTGTAAACACATTCTAGTTTTTTTAAAGAATATTTATGTAAAGTGCTGACATTTGGTGGCATGAGGGGGACCTACACGATATTAGGCAGGTGGTTTTAATGTTATGGCTGATCGGTGATCGGCTCTTTACTCGTGTAAAAACCCCACTGATTCTGTTCCTTAAAATGCAATAAAAACATGGAGAACATAATGAAACATTCATTATATATAACATATATCTTCAGGCAATGACCAAGCCTGGAACACACATCAGCAGTGATGTTCTCTGTACCTGTGACCATGACGGTGCGTATGTTAGCACGTCGTAGCTCTTCCAGTGCACCCGGAGTCTCTGTTTTCAGTTTATTCTGCATGATAATTAAGCCCAGAAAATCCATATTCTTCTCTATTTGATCCCTGTAGAAAGACACAAACTACAGTGAGACACATTTAACCCAGTCTCGTTCTGCAAGTCTTTTTATTTCTTTGTGCAATAAATAATTCCACAGAAATCAAGATGGTCAGAGGTAATAATACAGTCATTAAATGTATAGATTATCAGAGGAAGTGGTGCACAAGTTCAGCCGCACCTGTTGATGTTCTGCACTTTGTGAAAGGTGAGTTTGGATTCTAGCCGTCGGTGTGCCAGCGCGATGACCCGGAAGCCCTGTTTGGTGTAGTCCTCCAGAACCTCTGCGAAATCCTCTGGTACTGTGATGCATTGAGGGGGGAAAACAGCCAGATGTGATGAACTTTGAATTTGCAAGGATAGATGGATGAATGTATGGATGCATCTTCCACTGACCGGTCTCTTTCTTGCACAGGCTTGCCACGACCTCCGGTGCTCCTTTCAGGTACGCATCCATGCGTCTCTCTCCAATCTGACGAACGACCACACTCATCCTCTGCAGGGCGGAGGAGAACGAGAACTGCCGCACAATACCGATCATATATGATGCCTGCAGCGTGACAAACATCAGACGCATTTAAGCTCCAGTGCACACTCACGGCACAAACATCCTTCATAAAGCAACGGCCACTGTACGTACCGACAGCTCGTAGAGTTCAGACAGCTCCTGAGAGGAAACCACAATGACACACATTAGAACAACATAAGAGCATTCAAAGACGCTTTTAACCTTTACGGAGACGCCAGAAGGTTTGGGGGCGGGGCCAGAAGCGATAAAGCTTCCGCTTACATTGTAAAAGTCTTTTCTAACTCATCTATTAAATCACCATGTTATCAACTATTGAATTTGATGATTAAAGATTAAACATAACAACAAAGCTGCGGAACTTTCCTTTTTTCTATCCCCTTTTCTCCCAATTTGTAATGCCCAATTTTCGCTACTTAGTAGGTCCTTGTGGTGGCTCGGTTACACGCCTCAATCCGGGTGGTGGAGGACAAGACTCAGTTGCCTCCACTTCTGAGACCGTCAATCGGCGCATCTGATCACGTGACTCATTGTGCATGACACCGCAGAGACTCACAGCATGTGGAGACTCATGCTACTCTCCACGATCCACACACAACTCACCACACGCCCCATTGAGAGAACCACTAATCACCACCACGAGGAGGTTACCCCATGTGACTCTACCCTCCCTAGCAACCGGGCCAATTTGGTTACCCCATGTGACTCTACCCTCCCTAGCAACCGGGGCAATTTGGTTACCCCATGTGACTCTACCCTCCCTAGCAACCGGGCCAATTTGGTTACCCCATGTGACTCTACCCTCCCTAGCAACCGGGGCAATTTGGTTACCCCATGTGACTCTACCCTCCCTAGCAACCGGGACAATTTGGTTACCCCATGTGACTCTACCCTCCCTAGCAACCGGGACAATTTGGTTACCCCATGTGACTCTACCCTCCCTAGCAACCGGGGCAATTTGGTTACCCCATGTGACTCTACCCTCCCTAGCAACCGGGACAATTTGGTTACCCCATGTGACTCTACCCTCCCTAGCAACCGGGACAATTTGGTTGCTAAGGAGACTCACAGCATGTGGAGGCTCATGCTACTCTCCACGATCCACACACAACTCACCACACGCCCCATTGAAAGCGAGAACCACTAATCACCACCACGAGGAGGTTACCCCATGTGACTCTACCCTCCCTAGCAACTGGGAAAATTTGGTTACCCCATGTGACTCTACCCTCCCTAGCAACCTGCAGAACTTTCCAATGACACCTAGATTGAGCTTCTAGTCCATTCAGAGGACGAGATATTCCACAGAACATGCAAAACACCCAGAATAGATTGGATGCCTATAGTGTGTGCTCAGCTGCATTAGAGCGCCACCTACATTTCAGATCTGTATCTAAGATGGAAGGGGATAAAAACATAAGAAGAAAAAAGTAATATTGTTCCTGTGGTGTTATTAATGGTCTGGTAAAGGGTCAGGGGACGGTCGCTCACCATGTCCTGCTCTGGTGATATCACCGCTGGCGGAAGCAGCTGATTGGGTGGTTTCACGTAAGTGAGCTCGATGCGGTCGTGATGAGCCGTCTCCTCTTCTGTGGCTTCCACCAGGATCTGAATCACACGGAGACATCAACAGATCATGCTCGGACCACTCAGGAATTTTTAAGGCTGAAAACACAAGCATGACTTGTTCTGAAACTCGAATGAGAATAACGTGAGCTGTAAACAGACCCAGCCCGTGGCCTCGAACATCTTGAGGTCCAGTGGATCTCCGGAGAGCAGACCCTCGATCTTAGTGAGGGAGTGACAGGTGGCCATGCAGGACACAAACTTGGTCGTCACTAAGCTTTTGTTGTCTGCTTTTTCCTCTGAAAGATGGAATCTACGGCGGAGAGATTTTTCAGTCACAGGCAGAAAGTGTCTTAAATGCCAATCAAACATGACAGCGAATAGGTTCACATGTCAATATATATATATATATATTTATTTTTGATATACTCATACCTGCCGTCTTCTGCCCTCTGAATTCCCCACATGTCCAGGCCATCTTCTGTGAGGGTGCCTGTCTGAAATGACAGAAAAATAGCCTAAAAATGAAAACCGAGGCACTGAACCTACTCGAGAATAAAACACAACACAGTGCCATTTTCAACAGGTAAAGATTCATTTTAAAGATCTGGGGCTTCATGTAAAAACTTTGCAAAGTTTTCAGATTTTCACAAAAGATCACATTATTACTCCCAGTTAGCAGAAGACTTTTCCCTTCCTGTCTCCTCCCCAAAATATCCATATATGGAATGTGCAACGCCTGGTTTTACTATGCATAACCTCATTTGCATATCATTATCATATGCTAATTTGCAATCCAGATACAGTCGCGTTTAACGGTACAAGAAGCCGTAGAAGATAATACACACTTGATTACAATTATGGATTACTTTTATGCTGCCTTTGTGCTTTTTGGAGCTTCAAAGTTCTGGTCACCATTCACTTGCATTGTATGGACCTACAGATTACTTATGGATTACTTTTATGCTGCCTTTATGTGCTTTTTGGAGCTTCAAAGTTCTGGTAACCATTCACTTGCATTGTATGGACCTACAGATTACTTATGGATTACTTTTATGCTGCCTTTATGTGCTTTTTGGAGCTTCACAGTTCTGGTCACCATTCACTTGCACTGTATGGACCTACAGATTACTTATGGATTACTTTTATGCTGCCTTTATGTGCTTTTTGGAGATTCAAAGTTCTGGTCACCATTCACTTGCATTGTATGGACCTACAGATTACTTATGGATTACTTTTATGCTGCCTTTATGTGCTTTTTGGAGCTTCACAGTTCTGGTCACCATTCACTTGCACTGTATGGCCCTACAGATTACTTATGGATTACTTTTATGCAGCCTTTATGTGCTTTTTGGAGCTTCAAAGTTCTGGTCACCATTCACTTGCATTGTATGGACCTACAGATTACTTATGGATTACTTTTATGCTGCCTTTAAGTGCTTTTTTGGAGCTTCAAAGTTCTGGTCACCATTCACTTGCATTGTATGGACCTACAGATTACTTATGGATTACTTTTATGCTGCCTTTGTGCTTTTTGGAGCTTCAAAGTTCTGGTCACCATTCACTTGCATTGTATGGACCTACAGATTACTTATGGATTACTTTTATGCTGCCTTTATGTGCTTTTTGGAGCTTCACAGTTCTGGTCACCATTCACTTGCACTGTATGGACCTACAGATTACTTATGGATTACTTTTATGCAGCCTTTATGTGCTTTTTGGAGCTTCAAAGTTCTGGTCACCATTCACTTGCATTGTATGAACCTACAGAGCTGAAATATTCTCCTAAAAATCTTCATTTGTGTTCTACAGAAGAAAGTCACACACATCTGGGATGGCATGAGGGTGGGTAAATGATGACAGAATTGTCATTTTTGGGTGTACTGTCCCTTTAATACACTCAGAAATATTTAATATAATTATAATAATGCTGTGAGAATATTCATGTGCAAAATGTGATCAAGTGTGTATTATCCTCTACGGCGGCTTGTACCGTTAAACAGTATCTGGATTGCAAATTATTTACGTTTTTGGGTGACTGTCCCTTTAAGCATAAACCAAACCTAACTTCTGCTCCTCAGGAATTATTATAATTAAAAAATATATATTATTTTTTTTTTTTTATAGTATTATGGTATTTTTATAGATCCTTATAACTAACGAAAAACAAAAGATAGTGAATCAGAAAAATATTTGTACAGTATCAAACGCATTATGACGTCATCAGCCTTTTTTTTTAATAAATAAAATGTGCAACGTGAAAGCTTATCTTTTATTCTGCATGTTATTTTTCAGTACCACGGGGTTGTCATTGCGTTTCGTGTTGGGATTCCCAGCAAATGGGGCAGGTGGCACATCTTATGCCCGTGTTGTGTGGTGCCGTTTCTCTGATAATCACCATCCAGACATTTCAACGAGCCGTTCACGTCACGTGACATCACAGATCATCTTTATCTGAACGCTGTCTTTTACCCAAGAACTTCGTTCTGTAATACAACACAATTCAAAGCTGATGGCCTTTAAGAATCAAAAATATCACGAGGCAAGAAATCCTGATGTGTGCGTGGGAAATGCAGATTTCAATGCCATTAGTGCGTACGCAATGTTTATACATCAGGCCCCTGGACTGGTCACAAGTCACTGAACAACAATACAAGATTGCATTTAAATGCATGCCAGTAATCTGGTGTCTCGATGTGTGTAGGGTGAGCCAGTGAAAACATTTAACCTCCAAGCACTTCAGACGCCCAGACTTCACCTTGTCAAAGCACACCAGGTTCAGCTGACCGCAGATGTTGATTCTCTGTGGACTGATGGAGAATATCCCAACTCTCTTGAGGCGCCGTTGAGCGTAGACAATACCCGCTGTCATGGCTGCCGGCAGCGCAGGGGGCACGGTGATGGTGATGATGTCCAGAGACTTGATAATGATCTCCTTAACTGGTTCCTGTCAGGGTGAATATCACAGTGATGAGGGCACTGGACGTGACATTTACACAGGATTAGACCACATCTTATTCACATCCACATAAAAGCGTTTACATTTACATTTATGCATTTGGCAGATGCTTTTATCCAAAGTGACTTACAGTGCACTTATTACAGGGACAATCCCCCCGGAGCAACCTGGAGTTAAGTGTCTTACTCAAGAACACAATGGTGGTGACTGTGGGGATCAAACCAGCAACCTTCTGAGTACCAATGTATTATACAGAGCACTTATTACAGGGACATTCCCCCCGGAACAACCTGGAGTTAAGTTCCTTACTCAAGGACACAATGGTGGTGACTGTGGGGATCGAACCAGCAACCTTCTGAGTACCAATGTATTATAAAGAGCACTTATTACAGGGACAATCCCCCCGGAGCAACCTGGAGTTAAGTGTCTTACTCAAGGACACAATGATGGTGACGGTGGGGATCAAACCAGCAACCTTCTGAGTACCAGATGTATTAGTACAGTGCACTTAGTACCACGGACAACCACCACGAGCACACCTGGAGTTAAGTAGCAACTTAAGCTACAAGAATCCACCATGATGGTGACAATCGCAAGTGAATGTTCAGCTCAATCAGCAGCAATTCTGGTATATTGTTGATTATCACAATTATTCATTTCGACTCGTTCCTCCTCTTCTTTAAATGTGTTCCAGTGAGACACTTATAATGGAAGTCAATGGGGCACATTTTTGGAGGTTTTAAAGTCATAAATGCGACGCTTATAATTTTATAAAAGCACTTACATTAATTCATCTGTTAAAACTCGTGTATTATTTGAACTGTAAAGTTCTTTAAATCGTCATTTTAGGGTTTACGTCGTCATGGCAACACAGTTGTATAATTGTCTCTATCTTCACACAGATGTGGTTATTAAGTGATTGACAGTAAAATCATGTTAACACACATATTGTTTATGTCTTGTGTCTATACTTTTGAAACAGTATTTTAATGTTTACAGATTAAACCCCATTGACTTGCATTGGAAGTGACTCACTGGAACACACATTTAAAGAAAAGGAGGAACTAGTCCAAATTCATTTTTGTGGTAATCGACATTATGACACAACTGCTGCTGATTGAGCTGAACTTGCATTGAACACTGAATTTTCCTTTAAGAAAGTCAAGAAAGATAAAAACCTGGTTAATGATCTTTATGACCAACGAATAGATAAAGACGATGCTGGCCACGGCCACCAGGCACAGCAGGAACAGGTACGCATCCCTGTACAGTTTGAAGTCGGTGGGTTTGGGGTACAGTATCGACCGGATGAGCTGACCTTTAGCAGTGCTGAAACCTGGAGATGATGATATATCACAGAGTGAGGTCAAATTGGTAAGCACATACACTCAAGATTTCACATGATAAAGTGTACACACTCACACACACACACACACACACACACACACACACACACACACACACACACTCACACTCACACGCACGCGCACGCTCACACACCTGCGCTCTCTTGCACACGCACACACACAAATACTCACGCGCGCTCTCTCGCACGCGCACACACACAATACTCGCACACGCGCTCTCTCTCGCACACGCACACACACGCAATACTCACGCGTGCGCGCACTCTCTCGCACACGCGCGCTCTCTGACACACACACACACACACACACTGACCGGTCCGGACCACCACGGCTTTGACCAGTTCTCCTGTGTAGTAGCGGGTCTGGATGACGTTAGTGCCGCAGAACAGCGTGTGTCTCTTGTGTTCCTCTGTGCTGTAGATTGAGTCTCCATCACCACCCCTCTTGTCCTGCTCCGGGTTTGGAAGGTCTGTCTTTGTGACTGGAACACTCTCACCTGCAAATTGAGTTTGATTTCTTTATTAGTTAATTAATTAATAGTTTAACCAAAACTGAAAATGTTGTCATTGTTTACTCATTCTCATGTTGTTCATAATCTGTATGAAATGTTTACGCAGCTCTTTTTCATTCAAAGACAATGAATGCTAGAGATAAAATCCAGTAACAAATAACAAAATCTCTCACATGGGTAAAAACACTGTTTATGTTGGACATCCCCAGAAGTGAAGCGATTGCTCTCTTGGTCATTAGTGCATTAATAAAGAGTGTTTTCCAGCACTCTGATCATGTGTGTTATTGCGTGTCGTTATAGTGTGACATTAAAGAAGTCCACATGACTCGTGCGTTATATTCAAAGTCTCCAGAAGACAAACAATAGATTTGAGAATCACCAAGAATGTGTTTAATACATAAATATACAATCTGCAAAACACTCCAGTGAATGAACGCTGCTCTGTTCTTGACACACACAAACACACACACAGATGCGCAGACACACACAGATGCGCAGACAGACACACACAGATGCGCAGACAGACACACACAGATGCGCAGCCAGACGCAGACAGACACAGATGCGCAGACAGACACAGATGCGCAGACAGACACAGACAGACACAGATGCGCAGACAGACACAGATGCGCAGACAGACGCAGACAGACACAGATGCGCAGACAGACGCAGACAGACACAGATGCGCAGACATACACAGATGCGCAGACAGACACAGACAGATGCGCAGACAGACACAGACAGATGCGCAGACAGACACAGATGCGCAGACAGACACAGATGCGCAGACAGACACAGACAGACACAGATGCGCAGACAGACGCAGACAGACACAGATGCGCAGACAGACGCAGACAGACACAGATGCGCAGACATACACAGATGCGCAGACAGACACAGATGCGCAGACAGACACAGACAGATGCGCAGACAGACACAGATGCGCAGACAGACACAGATGCGCAGACAGACACACACAGACAGACACAAATCAGACGCGCACGCACACACGCGCACAAACTCAGACATGCGCACAAACACGCAGACAGACAGACAGAGACACGCACACACACTCATAGACACGCGCACACACACACTCATGAAACTGTTTTTAGCGCAGGTCAGAGTTCTTTGTGATGTTCTGCCATTCATCAGAGGGTTTTTAAAAGTTGAGAAATTGCAACTGAAACTTTATAATCATCATTATTAAATCACAATAATATTTAAATTGACTGAGTAATGTGACATCCAATCACAACTAAAGTGAACATTAAGAGATCCACTAAATGATCCAGTGCAGGTCCATGAGCGATGTGACCATTAAATGGCCAAGTGTGTCCAGAATTAGTTTTCATCCAGGAATGTTCACGCATGTGCATCACTAATGACTTCTATTGGTTCCGGAGCTTTTCGTCACCAGTCGCTTTTTTTTATTAATTGTGCAGGTGCAGTTTAGAGAGGCATGAGGGTGAGGAAATGATGATTGTGGGGGTGAAGCTTTCAGCACTCATTAAAGAAATACGAGCCATTTATAAAAAGTCTTCTGCATTTTAATACTGGATTTATAACTAATGGTCATCAACCAAAGTTAATTAGCATAATGTTTTCATTTCATCACACAGGGGCGTGGCCAATCACCTGTGAGCATGCTCTCATTAACAATGCAGGTTCCACAGATCAGCACTGCGTCACAGGGCATGATGGTCCCGTTACTGGGGATAACGATGACATCACCGGGAACCAGGTCTGTGGAGAGGGCCTCCTCCGTTTCTGTGCAGCACAAAGATAAAACAGGAGGGACGAGAGAGAGAGAGAGAGAGATTAGTGAAATAAAAGCACAACCGCTCTGTCTCAGCACATCACTTATTACCCACGCTCCCTTGCACAGGAAGCAGACTGCTGACTCATCGTGACTTTGGTCACTGCGCCAGATGCCCTGAAGCAGGTAATCCAGGCCTCATTACAAGCATGCAGGAAAATGCAGTTTCAGCAAATGTGAATGGCACCGTACCGTTATCGCCCCTGGAGATGGTCACTCGAACAGTACTGTGCGCTGCTACCATGTCGTGTAGCATTACATATTGCTGGAAAACAAACAGCATTCCCGTGATGAACAAACAAACATTTGACAGTATCGATGAATTAAACACACAGACAGACAGACACACACAGACAGACACACAGACACACAGACAGACACACACACACAGACAGACAGACACACACAGACAGACACACACACCCACAGACAGACAGACAGACACACACACAGACAGACAGACACACCCACAGACAGACAGACAGACACACACACAGACAGACAGACACACCCACAGACAGACAGACACACCCACAGACAGACAGACAGACAGACAGACACACACAGACAGACACACACACCCACAGACAGACAGACAGACACACACACAGACAGACAGACACACACACAGACAGACAGACACACACACAGACAGACACACAGATAGACAGATAAGAAGTGAAGGCTTTAGCAAGCATATATTCCTGATATGTTTGATCATAAGTTATAAGCACCGCAGTGTTAAAGTAACAGCTCACTTTAGTGTTGGGGTTTCTGCATATAATAGCACTGAGCAATAGAAGTAATGATGCTTGCCTCAGCCAGTGCAATGTTACAATGTTTACCATATTTTGAGTTTAAAATTGTTAAACTTTGAAATATGTCAATTTACAGACGTTAAACGCTTTGCAAACTGACTTTAGAGTCTGCTTACCTTTTTAATAGTGTAGAGAGAGGTAGCTATTGATATGAATGACATGATGACGATGGCCATTGCGTAGTAATAATATTCATCAGTACACCAGAGGATCACACTGAAGAGCTGGAAGATGTAGAAAGGATTGAGGACCTGAGAGAGAGACAGACACATAGACAGACAGATAGTTTATTTCATGTTCCTGAGTCAGCAGTGCTGCATCATGTCAGTTTCATGTTACACTGAAACACAAGAGTCGCTCATACCTCCTTAATTAGCAGCTTGAAAAGAGACGGCACTTTCACGTCAATTTCATTCAGTCCGAAAAAAAATCTCCTAAAAAGAAGAGAAAGAGAGACGACTTTTAGTTTTAAGTGTGTTCAGCTGCACAGATTGTAATCCACTCAGATCCAGATGAGGACTGTGATCTACTGCAGGAAACCAGCTCAACACACACACACAGAGACAAACAGTCAGACGGTCAGTCAGACGGTCAGTCAGTCAGTCAGACGGTCAGTCAGACGGTCGGTCAGACGGTCGGTCAGTCAGACGGTCAGTCAGACGGTCAGTCAGTCGGTCAGTCGGTCAGTCGGTCAGTCAGACGGTCAGTCAGACGGTCAGTCAGACAGTCAGTCAGACAGTCAGTCAGTCAGACAGACGGTCAGTCAGACGGACAAGCGGTCAGTCAGACGGTCAGACAGACAGACGGTCAGTCAGTCAGACGGTCAGTCAGACAGACGGTCAGTCAGACAGTCAGTCGGTCAGACAGACAGACAGTCGGTCAGACGGTCAGTCAGACGGTCAGTCAGACGGTCAGTCAGACAGTCAGTCAGACGGACGGTCAGTCAGACGGACAAGCGGTCAGTCAGACGGTCAGACAGACAGTCGGTCAGACAGACAGACGGTCAGTCAGTCAGACGGTCAGTCAGTCAGACAGACGGTCGGTCAGACAGACAGACGGTCGGTCAGACAGACGGTCAGTCAGACAGACGGTCAGTCAGACAGACAGTCGGTCAGTCAGACAGACAGTCGGTCAGACAGACAGTCAGACATTATATTCATTAGTGTAATGGTTTTCAATGCTTTGGAGTTGTTGGAGGTACAAAGAGTATTTAAATAATATTTTAAGTCTTTACAAAAAAGTGCAAATAGGGGCTTTATAGAAAATATGAACTTAATTTATCAAATCTGTGAAAACCAAATAAAACGTCTTTATAAAGCAAAGAAAAACTAGTTAAAATAGAGGTACATACAATCAAACAAACTTCATCTACAGCATTACAGAAGGAGCGGATCTATTTCAGGAGCATGTTTCTTAAATAAAGATTGACGGGGTAAAAACGGTGTAACAGTTTAAAGGACACCTCCTTAACCTCGTACATATTTAATTACCAACAAGATTAAGACTGTACGACCTGCGTCAGACATGCTTGTGTCGCGTCATAAAAGTAAAATGTTTAGTTCACTGTGTCGAGTTAAATATAGTTTAATACTCAATCTTTAAACACATCTTGAGATCCCTTAAAGATCGCATTTGCGCTCCATCAAGTGTTTTGAACGCAAGAAATTGTTTTCTTCACTGTATAAACTGTGTGTTGCTCACACAGCTGGAATTTCACTTACTGCCCTCTGGAGTAAACAGGTGGTACTACAAGCATTTCTCAGTTAAGCATTGTGATTAAAGTGCGTAATTTTTTTAACGCGTTCATTTTTGTCAAATTAATCGCAAGTTATTAACGCGTTAAATCGACAGCCCTAATAAAAACACATGTTGGACCAACAATATTCCCCACTACTCAAACAGTGTTGCTGATGTGTTCCCAGCATGCATTGCAACATGAATTAATTATGTGGTTAAGTGTTATAGTCGAATTCTGATGACTTTATGCTATTGGGAGAACTATAGATTTGCTCTCAGTTTCGGGCCTTCTTTTTCATTTTGGGCCAGATGTTTTCCTGTTCCTTCTGCTCTCCTTATCTGACGCTCAAGGATTTCTCAAGCTCGTGCTTCAGTTCAAACTGGCATAAACTGGCATTCTGAGAGCGCTGCTTAGACTGGCACACAGATAGAGATGTCTGTTATCCTTGACGCAGGGTATAAATATGTTTGACTGTCCATAATCATCTGAAGACACTTTGATATCAATTTAAGTCAGAGTCTCTTCCCTTGCAACAACTACGAACTACACAGATTAGAAATAATCAAACAGCAGTTTTTGGTGTTTGTTTGTTGCCACTGTAGATGAATAGTTGTGTGATGTTAGGAGCTCATCTTTTAACTTAGAGGTTTGTTGATTGTCACCGTTATTAAAGTTTGTGTGTCTGTCAAACTATCCCACCTCCTGCCTTGTGAGACAAATCTCTCTTCAGAGGCAAAGACTGCAGGTAACGTCATATAAAAGTCATTTAAAGGCCGGCAAAATTAAAGTTCTCATACTGGGAGCTGTTAGTTGGCAGAACTAGAAAGGAGTCGTTCTCTCAAGAAGAATTTTATCATTTAGTGAACAAACAAATTCACATTGACTAAACGAAGCAATGAGGACAATTAACCTGTTGTTGAACGCCCCTTTTAGAGCACAAAGCATGAAAATGTCACACCTGAGGTTAAATGGTTGTATTTACGGGACCCTTTGGAGTTTGGACACAGTTGTGGTCTCTATTGAAAGAGACACTTTAGACTTTATTTCACAAGTTTCTGAATTAATATTTGTTGTTAACGGATCCCGCCTTAACAGATGCTTCCAGGACTACCATAAACCACTGTTACAATTTCAACAACACCTCATCGATGGTATCCAGAGAGATAACTTTACACTGGTGACATTTCAATCAACAGTATTTGCAGCTAAAATCTTCAATGCATCACCAAAGCAACGTTTCGTTTTGCAAGACACCAGAACGCACGTACGGCATAGTGGCAATGCATCACAGGGCAGATAGTGTGAGTGACAGTTCCATCAACAGGCCTGAGAGCAGTTTGTGTTTCACCTGAACTCCTGCTGGTTTTTACAGAGTCCAGCGCTGTGCTTTAAGTGAACGGATGAGCAGGTCATGCCCAGATCCTCCAGGCCCCTGTCGAACAGTGATGACAGCATTAACAACATTATCAAGACTTCCCAGAGCAGAACGGACACACATCATCAGCGTAATGAGACCACAGTCGATGTGCATCCTTACTTCAACACTTCAAAATTCTGGATGGTGTCGTTCCAAAAGTATTTAGTACTGTGGAGGGTAAAATAGCGGATCTGTAAAAGACAAAATATATTTTAATTATTCTTATTAAGTGGTTTTCAGAAAGTGGAATATGTGCTTGTTTTTTTGCACAACTGTGTGGGAATGACGGGAGGGATTTACACCTGCGGTACCTGTGCATGCTGGTCCTCCGTGTTCCTGGTGATTTTATCAGGGGCGGAGTCAGAGGTGTTATGGGCGTGGTCATTGGCCTGACGGGAGGCGGTCTGAGGTACCAGGCTGTCGAAAGGGTTCTTCCCAGGGGCCTGCATGACCCGAACCCTCGCTCGAAACCAGCGTTTAAACTCGTCCTATACACAGAAACATACACAAACAAACATTAAATGCATTCTAGGTGATATATTAACTAAACTAGGTGTCTTATGGATTTGGAACGAGTACATGATGACAGAATTTTCACATTTTCATGAGCTATACCATTCAAAAGAGATACATGAAGAGCAAAACTGAACGGAAACACAAGTTAAATGCACAATGTTTACATACAGTGCTTCGTAAAAGGGCGACCTCTGCGTCTCTGACGACGGTCCGCGTGCATGTGGCCTTCACGCACCATTCAGGCATCCAATAGAGCAGCAGGAAGAGAAAACCTCCCGTACAGAGACCCACGACCGCCACCAGAGCCAGCTTCCATCGGCACAGCCGATATCCACTCAACTCCTAGAGAGAGAAGATGAGCCGAATTCAACACGATTCCACTAGACAGGGTCCTAAAATATATACTTAAATAATGTACAAACACAGAATTCTACTTGCTTTTCAATTAAAGTAACATTCAAGACAACTTAGTGGAAAACTGAGAGCAGATGAACAGAAGGAATATATACCATCTCATCCTCCAAACCCTTGTTGACAATCTTCAGGTCTTCCTTCTCCATCCTGATCTTCAGTCCTGCCTGGAAAACTGCTGCTCTCCTGCGAACACACGCAGAGAACACACGCGGACTCAGAGTGTGTGTGTGTGTGTGTGTGTGTGTGTGTGTGTGTGTGTGAGAGAAGTACAGTGAGAATTGTGTGAGAGGCCCAACAACAGCTGTTATATCATTGGCTGTATTGACAACCAGCCGACTAGAGATGACACACACACTCTCACACACACACTGAGGAATTTTCTGTGAGTCATGATCCCGAGTGCTAAAGCCGAGCGTCACGCTGAGAGCGTTTTCTGCAACTTTTCTCATGTGAGAGGCTGACAGCTGTCAAAACAATAGATCATCTTAAATATATATATATATATACACACGTCACATTCCTGATACAAACTATCATATTAAAATAAAAACACACACACACACACACACACACACACTATATATATATATATATATATATTCAAGAAGAGTTCATACAGACGTGTTGTTCAAACTGACTGAATCTTCTGCCTTCATATCTCAAACCTCATCAACCAGCCACCGACCAATCAGAGAGCATCTCACAATCACATTAGCCAATCAAAATCACCTGAATAAACAGATGCAGCATGCTTCGCCTTTGAGCCAATCATGCAGCTTGTCCTTACAAAGCGTGAATGCCCGTGCCACCCTCACAGATCTGCATAAAAATACCAGTTTTACAAGCCCCTAAGGGACGTCTACTCATTCCTGGCACTCTTCTGAATTTATGAGGCTCCGATTGAACAGTTTCAAAAATGGACCGGACTACATAGACAACATTTTAAGGCATCACACGCACACTCGTGATGTAACTAATGTCTTTTACAAAAGTAGGGCGGCACAATAATGAAGATACCTTATTTTTGGTCAGTAGATGTGCGCTGCTCAGAGGGGTGAGTCGGGAAGAAACAAACTAGCATGTGCCCAACTTATGTCAGCAGGGCAGAAAACAGCGGGAGTGAGGTGTGTGTTTAACAGCGGGGTGTTGGTGGCCATGCCCATCTCTCTGCCACAGCCGCTGATCTTATCTGCTCTCCGCACCCGTACAACACACCACAGAAAGGGGAAATCAAACTCAGGACCGAGCCCTTCCTACCATTTTCCCAGGCTGCTGCATGGCCACATTCTGTTCTCGGCTACAATGAATACAAATAGTGCGAGAGCAACGTTTTCTTTTTACTTCCTATAGAACAGACTGTATGACCAATGCAAGACTGCAATCATAAACCTGACGGCTCTATTTACCCAACCCGTGCCAATCTGGCTCATGCCCCGGATTACTAAAGGTTTGGGTGCATAAAAACATGCATAAACTTGATAAAACATGCAAAAAATAAATGACACCCCCAATAAATGCCCCATTATACAATGTGCCAAATAAACATTTTAAACAGTATTTCATGAGGACCAGAAGTCTGTGGTATGCTTACATTTGGTACAATTACCCACAGTGGCGATAGGTCATTAACTGCCCCTTCAGTGGGGCGGAAATCACACAAAACCCCACCAGCACCCCTATATATCGTGACGGACAAAATACCAAAACCATCAAATAACCCTCCCCAATTTGTAACGCCAAATTCCCAATGTGCTGTAAGTCCTCGTGGTGGCGTAGTGACTCGGAGGACGAATCTCAGTTGCCTCCGTGTCGGAGTCCATCAATCCGCGCATCTTATCATGTGACTTGAGCGCGTACGTTGCCGTGGAAACTGAGTGCGTGTGGAGGCTTCTCGATATTCTCCGCAACATCCACGCACGACTCGCCACACACCCCACTGAAAGCGAGAACTATTGTGACTCTGTCCTAAGCAACCAAATTGGCCGGTTGCTAGGGAAGGCAGTGTTCCCAAACCTTATTTCTACCACGGCACACCACTGTCCCACATCAGCTAACCATCGTCAATATTTTTCCTTTTCAAGAACTTCATGTTTTCTGTCTGTCTTAGTAGAGCGTTAGCTTGTAATGTTTGAAATTCAACTATGCAAAAAATAAAAAATAAATAACAAATATAAATTAAAAGTCACATACAGTGCTTATGTTAAACGTTCTCATCATCCGTCATTTTGACAGACAGGGTTGTAAAACTTCCGTCATAATCTATTATTACCCGTCATTTTAATTCTCATATTTTAACAATAATGAGACATTTAACAGCTTTTAATTTCGTTTACATTTTCATCTTTAATCATGAACTTACAGCAGCTATATTCTGTAGCTATAACTATATATTCTGCAGCGCTGACACGAGTCATGTGATGACCCTTTACTCGTATAAATATCACTCGCTTCATAGACTTCAATGTATTCTGCAGCGCTGACACGAGTCATGTGATGACCCTTTACTCGTATAAATATCACTCGCTTCATAGACTTCAATGTGTTCTGCAGCACTGACACGAGTCATGTGATGACCCTTTACCCGTATAAATATCACTCGCTTCATAGACTTCAATGTGTTCTGCAGCACTGACGCGAGTCATGTGATGACCCTTTACTCGTATAAATATCACTCGCTTCATAGACTTCAATGTGTTCTGCAGCGCTGACACGAGTCATGTGATGACCCTTTACTCGTATAAATATCACTCGCTTCATAGACTTCAATGTGTTCTGCAGCGCTGACACGAGTCATGTGATGACCCTTTACCCGTATAAATATCACTCACTTCATAGACGTCAATGTGTTCTGCAGCACTGACACGAGTCATGTGATGACCCTTTACTCGTATAAATATCACTCGCTTCATAGACTTCAATGTATTCTGCAGCACTGACGCGAGTCATGTGATGACCCTTTACACGTATAAATATCACTCACTTCATAGACGTCAATGTGTTCTGCAGCACTGACACGAGTCATGTGATGACCCTTTACCCGTATAAATATCACTCGCTTCATAGACGTCAATGTGTTCTGCAGCACTGACACGAGTCATGTGATGACCCTTTACTCGTATAAATATCACTCGCTTCATAGACGTCAATGTGTTCTGCAGCACTGACACGAGTCATGTGATGACCCTTTACTCGTATAAATATCACTCGCTTCATAGACTTCAATGTGTTCTGCAGCACTGACACGAGTCATGTGATGACCCTTTACACGTATAAATATCACTCGCTTCATAGACTTCAATGTGTTCTGCAGCACTGACACGAGTCATGTGATGACCCTTTACTCGTATAAATATCACTCGCTTCATAGACTTCAATGTGTTCTGCAGCGCTGACACGAGTCATGTGATGACCCTTTACTCGTATAAATATCACTCGCTTCATAGACTTCAATGTGTTCTGCAGCACTGACACGAGTCATGTGATGACCCTTTACACGTATAAATATCACTCGCTTCATAGACTTCAATGTGTTCTGCAGCGCTGACACGAGTCATGTGATGACCCTTTACTCGTATAAATATCACTCGCTTCATAGACTTCAATGTGTTCTGCAGCGCTGACACGAGTCATGTGATGACCATTTACTCGTATAAATATCACTCGCTTCATAGACTTCAATGTGTTCTGCAGCGCTGACACGAGTCATGTGATGACCCTTTACTCGTATAAATATCACTCGCTTCATAGACTTCAATGTATTCTGCAGCGCTGACACGAGTCATGTGATGACCATTTACACGTATAAATATCACTCGCTTCATAGATTTCAATGTATTCTGCAGCGCTGACACGAGTCATGTGATGACCCTTTACCCGTATAAATATCACTCGCTTCATAGACTTCAATGTGTTCTGCAGCGCTGACACGAGTCATGTGATGACCCTTTACTCGTATAAATATCACTCGCTTCATAGACTTCAATGTGTTCTGCAGCGCTGACACGAGTCATGTGATGACCCTTTACTCGTATAAATATCACTCGCTTCATAGACTTCAATGTATTCTGCATCTCTGACACGAGTCATGTGATGACCCGTTACTCGTATAAATATCACTCGCTTCATAGACTTCAATGTGTTCTGCAGCGCTGACACGAGTCATGTGATGACCCTTTACTCGTATAAATATCACTCGCTTCATAGACTTCAATGTGTTCTGCAGCGCTGACACGAGTCATGTGATGACCCTTTACACGTATAAATATCACTCGCTTCATAGACTTCAATGTGTTCTGCAGCGCTGACACGAGTCATGTGATGACCCTTTACCCGTATAAATATCACTCGCTTCATAGACTTCAATGTGTTCTGCAGCGCTGACGCGAGTCATGTGATGACCGTTTACACGTATAAACATCACTCACTTCATAGACTTCAATGTATTCTGCAGCGCTGACGCGAGTCATGTGATGACCGTTTACACGTATAAACATCACTCACTTCATAGACTTCAATGTATTCTGCAGCGCTGACACGAGTCATGTGATGACCCTTTACCCGTATAAATATCACTCACTTCATAGACTTCAATGTATTCTGCAGCGCTGACACGAGTCATGTGATGACCCTTTACCCGTATAAATATCACTCACTTCATAGACTTCAATGTATTCTGCAGCGCTGACGCGAGTCATGTGATGACCGTTTACATGTATAAACATCACTCACTTCATAGACTTCAATGTATTCTGCAGCGCTGACACGAGTCATGTGATGACCCTTTACCCGTATAAATATCACTCACTTCATAGACTTCAATGTATTCTGCAGCGCTGACACGAGTCATGTGATGACCGTTTACACGTATAAACATCACTTACTTCTGCACATTAATCATTGATCTTCACAATCACAAAATTGACCCATTATCCTTTCAAATTTCTCTGAAAGGTGAGGAGTTTGGATAGGGTCAGAACTGTTAATCTGGCAAGATGTAGAGACAGTATTCCTTCTGCATGTGTTTCTACAGTCTCAGAAGACGATAGACAAATGGAGCAGATTTGTTTGGGCGGCATTTCCACAGACGAATAGTTAAAACGGAGACCATTACGAGCTGTTTGTCCAATGATTGTTATCGACCTCAAAGATGCAAACAAGAGGTTTGATGTAAGCATATGGAAGTGTAGAGGTGACCACAACAACCTCATCACAGTAATATATCAACTTGTAACTAACAGACAGAGGAAAGGAAGAAAGAGTTAAACATAAGTGCTCCGATAACACACCTAGAAATGCCTTGCCACAGCCAAATGGGAGTACCGTTTGTAACCACACAATACAGCAGTACCGTATGTACTTTTTGTACATACGGTACTAATTCTGGCATTTTTCAGAGGAATGACAACGAGGCTGTGAGGGATAGACTTGCACGATCTTCAATGTGTAATACTGATGTTTAAAGTGTTTTGGACCACTCCACTGGTGAAACATTATTACAAGAAATTTCAGAAGACAAAAAACGAAATGAGATCTACGAGCGCCAAGAGTCTGTAAGTCCTAATGTGTAATACAGTAAACACAATTCACAAACAATTCTTTGTGAAGGCTCTGAAGGCGTCATAGTAAACGTGACTTATTTTGACACACCCTTGTTCATTTACCTTCAGACTCTGGGCGCTGTGACCCTGGGTAATCCCTTCCCCTTTCCCGCTCTCTTGTGCTCGCTCTCACCACACTGACCTGGACACCTGTGGGGAAAAAGACAAAGCAAATTTTAATTAAATATCACATGTGTGCGGAACATTTTCAATGATTTCAAGCATCTTAATAAGAACCTCACGATGAGAGAACACATAAAAGTGACAGTGACAAAAGTGTATTTAGCATTTATGGATGGGCGCCATTCACTTCCATTGTTAATGTCTTACTGCAACTGGCATTTTTGCCTTTTTTCTTTCTTTTGCCACCTTCAGTGTTGAAAGAAACGGCAAAAAGCAACGCCCCATGAACACGCACACTACCCCTTTCCCATCCCCTTTAGATCAATAGTGTCATGTAGGGCTGACACAACTATGACATTCGGCTGATGATTAATTGTCAAACAGATAATGGCGATTATGATTAACTGTCCCACCTTCAAATCGGCAATATAACTCAAATAACAAAACACTGTTCTGAAAGCACCAGAAACAGATATACTGGAGATTAACACGTCACGTGAAACTAACGCCAATGCACGCATTTAAAATGTTCTGCACGTTCAAAAATGGCCAAGAGAACCATTAAAGGGCATTCTTTAAAAACAAGAGAACCGAAGGCAAGATATTGCAATGACCAGTGCACGCTTTCAACATATACATGTTTTACGCCCCCCAAAAAAAACACCTACAGAATTCATTTCTTACACCACCGTTACGACCCGAGAGATGCGTTTTGTTTCACTTTCACTCTCTCTGCTGTCAAAACTCTCAGGTCTTGCAATTGGTTGATTATCACATCAATCATCATCAGTCAACTACACGTCACTACACGAAGAACCAGTCAGATCCCGTCACCACCGTTTAAAGACATGTATGCATTTGGCAGACGCGTTTATCCAAAGTGACTTACAGAGCACTTATTACAGGGACAATCCCCCCGGAGCAACCTGGAGTTAAGTGCCTTACTCAAGGACACAATGGTGGTGACTGTGGGGATCGAACCAGCAACCTTCTGATTACCAATGTATTCTACAGAGCACTTATTACAGGGATAATCCCCCCGGAGCAACCTGGAGTTAAGTGTCTTACTCAAGGACACAATGGTGGTGACTGTGGGGATCGAACCAGCAACCTTCTGATGAACAGTTATGTGCCTTAGCCCACTATCGCCACCACTCCACAGAAAGACCCGGAAATGGCGAAAGTAGAGAGCTCTGCCATTTATTCCGCTCGTGCCCACGCTTTGATTGCTTTTGTTATTTCTGCTAAAAACTTGAGATTTACCTCGTTCGTGCTCTTTGATGAATGTTAACTTTTTCCTATCGCTACATTTTACTGGCGTTTATTTCGTTTGTTTGTTTGTTTGTTAATTTGTACAGTGACATAGTCCCTACATCCATAAAAACTGACCTTCTGGGTCCAGTAGAACATGGGCAAAACGTTCCCAATTTTTTCCCCAATACACTCTTCACAGTTCACACCAGAGGCGGCGAGAGCTTCAAATCGACCGGAAGTCATTAATTTTCAATGACAGCCAGCGTCTCTTGGGCGGTGTGGGCGTCAGATGAAAGTTCAAGTGCAGTCAACATTATGGTAATGAGCTGTGACGCGGTTCGGCAGCAACCTATTGGAATATAGAAGTGCTCCGCTCTAGCGAAGTCTAGAGAACACAACCGTGTAAACTTTGGTTCCCACCGAACATTCGTTCCGAAGATAAAATGGAGGAGAAACTGATTATTGCCGTGACGGGTTTCCCTGTAATATACGATCTGTCCCTGTTTGCTTACAGGGATATAACACAACCAAGACCACAGTTATTATTACAAATGTATTTTATTTTGATAACAAACAACTATAATTTTAATTACTTTCTGCCATCGATCAATTTTAAAGAGTTCATGAGGATATACGCTACTTGTGATCGGTCGGTAAATGGTCGACATGTCTGGATGTTTAAATTGTGGCCCCTTTAAATATAGTTCACAAAACAAAGCATTCTGAACAAACGTTGCCGCCTATTTCAACTACGTCAGAGCGTCCACGAGCGTCCTCGAGCGTTGAAGGCAGGGCAGCCAGAGCGAATTTTGACGCTCTCGCCGCTTCTGGTGTGAACGCACGGTTAGTCCTTGTGGTGGCGTAGTGACTTCCCAGACCATCGAGGAGTGGATAGGATTGTATGTCACATAAGAGAGAGAAAAGAAACATTTTAAGTTGGCCAACGAAGGACATTTGTCGTGTTTCCCCACTGTAAGCTTGAGTCATCACTCAGTCGACATTTTGTTGGGCATCATTTTAATAAATAAACACATGGAAGAATTTAGTCAATCATTTTAAAACCCCTTTGACTGATATATCAGTCGATCACTTTTCAGTAACGTTAAACTCCTGTGGACGAGATCAGTCCCAGACAACTAATAATTCAGGTACGACCGCACTAAAGGGTGACCTGTACACACATCACTTTATTCAGACTTCCCAGATGAATGATTGTCAAAGTTTTTGAGAAGTCTGTTCGCTGAGTCAGTATTCTGTAAGAGCTCCATTTACAGGCAAGAACACAAGCAATCAGAAGGACTGCTGTCTCGCTTTCCAGAAGTGAAACCGCTCCGCCCACCCCGAGACAAACCGCACCACAACCACCAACAATTTACGCAATGACCTGGGACGGCTCTCGCAATAATTCACGAAAGCCTTCAGAGGAAAAAGGGTTAATTTGCTGTTTGGGTTTGATGTGCTTTCTTTATACCATTCTTAAATCACAGCCGTAGGAACAAGAGGTTTTTTTTTCTTCTGTCGAAGGTCACCAACACTTTGACCTCAGCTCTAGTCTTGTGCCCTTCCGCTGTTAGACAACCCAGAGATAAGAGGTCTCATGGCATATTTCAGCTGATAAGCAGTGGATTAATAATTAGATGGGCTCAGCGGTGGAGTAACAGTCGGGTTAATGTGTCACAATAAAAGTGTGTTTTGCTGTGGGATTTAGTTTGACATCATAAAGATACAACGGAGCGGGACAAAAGGAGATAAAAGGTGACAAAAATGGTCAAACAATAAAAGTTCTATGAAAACCACATGTGAAAACAGTATTGAGGACACTTTCTAAACAACGTTGGAAAACTTTGTCAGTTTTATTCAAGAAGGCAGAGCGGACGTGTAAAGAAAGAGGAGCGATTAAACAAACGCTTTGTGTTGATTCTCACAATACTGAATAAACCAGTTTTTAAAAATCTGAGTGACTCCAGTCAGGTCTCCTTAGCAACCACATTGGCCCGGTTGCTAGGGAGGGTAGAGTCACATGGGGTAACCAAATTGGCCCAGTTGCTAGGGAGGGTAGAGTCACATGGGGTAACCAAATTGGCCCGGTTGCTAGGGAGGGTAGAGTCACATGGGGTAACCAAATTGGCCCGGTTGCTAGGGAGGGTAGAGTCACATGGGGTAACCAAATTGGCCCGGTTGCTAGGGAGGGTAGAGTCACATGGGGTAACCAAATTGGCCCGGTTGCTAGGGAGGGTAGAGTCACATGGGGTAACCAAATAATTGGCCCGGATGCTAGGGAGGGTAGAGTCACATGGGGTAACCAAATTGGCCCGGTTGCTAGGGAGGGTAGAGTCACATGGGGTAACAAAATTGGCCCGGTTGCTAGGGAGGGTAGAGTCACATGGGGTAACCAAATTGGCCCGGTTGCTAGGGAGGGTAGAGTCACATGGGGTAACCTCCTCGTGGTCACTATAATGTGGTTCTCGCTCTCGGTGGGGCGTGTGGTGAGTTGTGCGTGGATGCCGCGGAGAATAGCGTGAAGCCTCCACACGAGCTACGTCTCCGCGGTAACGCGCTCAACAAGTCACGTGATAAGATGCACGGATTGACGGTCTCAGACGCGGAGGCAACTGAGATTCATCAGAGCGTACTGGGAATTCCAAATTGTGGAGAATAAGGAACGTTTTGCCCATGTTCTACTGCCAATAAAAAGGCCACATTTACCACCCCTGGAGTTCGCTAGTTCGAATCCAGGGGGTGCTTCGTGACTGAGGGGGGATGTGGGTTGGGAGCCACTTCACCACCGAGTTCAGCCGAATACCACTACCATCACATACATATAATAAACAGGAGTGTCTTTGTCACGCTTTTTCCTTATTGCTTCTTGAAACATGCATATAACATAGACAATGACATATCGTAATTACAGCAGACAATCCCGATTCAAACAAGCCCAAATATAACATAATTTGACAAGCAGATCTTGAAATATTCCTCAGAGTGTACATGGAAAGACAATGAACAAAAGTGCGCTCAACACACATCGTGAGTGCGAGCGAGCGGGTGTGCGAGAGTGAGTGTGCACGTGTCTGTGACAGGGCGGAAGGCGGGGCCGGGTCGTGATTATACACACCCGGTCCCCTATCAGGCTAATTAAGCCTCCGAGAGGGATAAAGGCTGACTGCGGATGGTGGTGCGATAGAGAGAGATCGTTTACGGGCAGCTGACCGTCATGTGTGTGTGTGTGTTTGTGTCTTTTTGTTCAGTTTTATATGAAAACTATTATTTATATTGTCAAGCCGGTTCTCGCCTCCTCCTTTCCCTTATATCCCTTTACACTGGTGCCGAAGACCCGGGAAAGAGGAATGCGCCGTAGTAGAGTTCTCGCCACTACCATCCACCCCAACGGAGCAGCCGTGGCCGTCTGCCAGGGTACGGAAGAGCCCGGCTGCCTGGAAGTGGAGGAACGGGCGCCGACAGCGAGGGGAGAAGGGGCTCCTAACTGACCGCCTGGAGCGTAAGGGTAGCTGCCAGGGGCAGAGGTGTCCCCTACCTGCTGCTGAAATGCGGCGGGGTCCGAGACCGCCGACCGCGAGTAGGGAGGGGCTTGCGGGAGAACCGATGCCACAGGCGGGAAAGACCCCTTCTGTTCCCCGAGAACGTGGCGAGGCATTCCGTCCACCAGAGGCTAGAGGACTACCTCCGATCTGCCCGGGGAGGTGCGGCTGTTGTCCGTTAGAGGGTGGAGGAGTGGCAGAGGACCAAGCTATGGCGTATCAGAGAACTGGCGAGTAACTCCGCGTTGGCCATTCCATCCCTTTTAAATTTTACAGTGTTTTATTATTTGGGGGGGGTATTTCCAATGGCCGGTCATTTCTGACCGAGAACACAAGTGTAACAAAGTTACACTTACAGATACCTTATGTAATACTGTGGTGGTATGGTAACTTTACAGCAACCGTGTAATCTTCTCTCAGTAACCATTCAGTACCACGTACAACTTATTTCAAAGTAATTAATGGGAAATACACTTCTATGTTCCCCAAAAAGCTTACCGAATAAGCCAAGCTAATTCTGAACGTTTTTAAAGTCGTTAAGGGAATCCAAGATGCCACTCCAATAAGGCAAAGCTGCTCGAGTCTCAGCTGGACGAATTTCATTCGGGATCCAGAGAAAACAAATGTGTTCTTTTCTCAAGCATTTTAAAACGCCTTCTTCTGTAGTCAAGCACATCACAGATAAATCCTCTAATCCGATTGTGGTCAATGACTTGAGTCAAGAAAGTATGATCAAAGCAGAAGAAACAAGAAAAGGAAAACCGCCTGACCATGAGAAATATTCCCACAGGACACTTGACACCAACTCTTGTGATCCTGTTTAAGAAGCTGCTAATGTGATGCTAATGTTATTGCAGCATCTGAACTCTGGATAAATACAAGCACGTGTCAACACTACAGTATGATGTTATTTACAGTTATCCAACATTAAGATTAACATCAGAAAAACATCAAGCATACCTGCAGAATTTGCCTTGATGAAATTAAGAATTTTGAGTCCATTAAACAAGCTTTCAAGACCCTTTAATGCAAGATATCAAGTGGTCATTTATCGTAGAGAGCGGCATCGACCCATCCCGAGTGTAGGGGTCCTGGAGGAAGCAGTGAGAGATTCTGAGGAGTCGTTTGGAGGTGTACCCATCCAGAAAGAGTCTGCGGCCTTAAAACAGTCAGAGAAAGGACAAACGGTGGCCCTTCAAGAGATAACGTTCCAATTTGTATAACGTTGCCTGCTTCAAAGTGCTACTGAGTAAATTACCCTTCATAAACCTTTGTTGCTTCTGCTTTTAGATGTTGTGAATAACCATTATCAAAACGGAAGTATTATGAGGTTAAACGAGGCCTAATAAATGTAGCTGAGCTTCAGTTCAGGAGAATTTCGATAGTGAAACCATGTAAAGTATATATAAAAAAAGTAGGGTTGGGTTGCTAGGAAGGGTAGAGTCACATGGGATAACCTCCTCGTGGTCACTATAATGTGGTTCTCGCTCTCGGTGGGGCATGTGGTGAGTTGTGCGTGGATGCTGCGGAGAATAGCGTGAAGCCTCCACACGCGCTACGTCTCCACTGTAACACGCTCAAGTCACGTGATAAGATGCATGGATTGACGGTCTCAGACGCCGAGTCACTACGCCACAATGAGGACTTAGAGCGCATTGGGAATTGGCTATTCCAAATTGCGGAGAAACAACCCCCCCCCCCTTACAAGAGCGACAACTGCATTCTATAACCGAACTGACACATGCAAATTTTCAGGTCTCGCAATGGCATTTTCGGCAACTCTTTGCTGTGTGTACAGAACTGCACTGGACAACAAGTTGTTCATCACGTAATATAATGTGAGAGACATGCAGCAATGTGCACATGTCTCGTTTGTTGTGGTGGTGGCGTAGTGGACTAAAGCACATAACTGGTAATCAGAAGGTTGCTGGTTCAATCCCCACAGTCACCACCATTGTGTCCTTGAGTAAGGCACTTAACTCCAGGTTGCTCCGGGGGGATTGTCCCTGTAATAAGTGCTCTGTATAATACATTGGTACTCAGAAGGTTGCTGGTTCGATCCCCACAGTCACCATCATTGTGTCCTTGAGTAAGACACAACTCCAGGTTGCTCCGGGGGGATTATCCCTGTAATAAGTGCTCTGTATAATACATTGGTACTCAGAAGGTTGCTGGTTTGATCCCCACAGTCACCATCACTGTGTCCTTGAGTAAGACACTTAACTCCAGGTTGCTCCGGGGGGATTATCCCTGTAATAAGTGCTCTGTATAATACATTGGTACTCAGAAGGTTGCTGGTTTGATCCCCACAGTCACCACCATTGTGTCCTTGAGTAAGACACTTAACTCCAGGTTGCTCCGGGGGGATTATCCCTGTAATAAGTGCTCTGTATAATACATTGGTACTCAGAAGGTTGCTGGTTTGATCCCCACAGTCACCATCATTGTGTCCTTGAGTAAGACACTTAACTCCAGGTTGCTCCGGGGGGATTGTCCCTGTAATAAGTGCTCTGTATAATACATTGGTACTCAGAAGGTTGCTGGTTTGATCCCCACAGTCACCACCATTGTGTCCTTGAGTAAGACACTTAACTCCAGGTTGCTCCGGGGGGATTGTCCCTGTAATAAGTGCACTGTAAGTTACTTTGGATAAAAGAGTCTGCCAAATGCATAAATGTAAATGATCGGTCATCTGAACATCCTGCCGCTCTTCCACTGGAGCTTCTCGCGGGCTTTCACTAACATTCAAAGCCACTGTCGGTTAATTATGAATGGATGGATGAGCTCGTGCCTCGATTGGATTATTTAATAACGTGTGTGAATTGTGATGAGACCTGCCTGTGTCATAGATGTCTTCATCGATATTGTCTCCATGGTTACAGCTGTTAGAATACGGTCAATCCCAAACACGGATTGTGGGAACATACACACAAAGTGCTCCAGTGCGCTGGACAACTTGGGACGGGAGTTTTTCCCCACTTCAACATATTTCTACCACTTCTCAATCGAGTTTAATCATGCAAACATGTTTCTCCATGAACAGCGCACCAGTGTCTCCTGCACAAATCATGCAATTATTATTAAATTATTAGAAAAATATTAATTGAGTATAATAATATTAATATAGTTATTCTAATACAATTGTAGGCCTGCTGTCATTTCTTAATGTAGTTTTAATAATCATTATTATTATTATTATTATTACCAACAAGAAGCATAAGCATTGTACATAAACAATAACATCATAACACTTTAATATTTATAATATAAGCTACATAATAAGAAAATATCATCATCCTATCTTTAATATTCTGTACATACTCCAGATTTAATTTATTCAAAATTGTAATTCATTTTGTCAACATTTATAATGTAACTGTTGAGTATTGACTTGTACTCTTAAAGTGACAGTTCAATCAAACATGACAATTCTGTCATCACTTACTCACCTTCGTGTTGTTGCAAACCTGTATGACTTCCATGGAAAATAAAGAGATGTTAGTTTCAGTCACCATTCACTTTTATTGTATGGATAAAAGATGCACAGTGAATGGTGACTGAGATATAATGACTAACATCTCCTTTGGTGTTCTACGGAAGAGGCAAATTCACAGAAGTTAAATTTTTGGGTGAACTGCCCCTTTAACTAGCGGTTCAAGTATTTGTTAAAGAACATAATGCAAGTCGGCACATGACTGCATCACATCTCGCAGTGTCTCTTTATAACACATTCACCAACGTTAATTACTTTTCAGCTTGTAATACATAATATTTGTCCTCAACAGAAATGTTGCAATGACTGACAGCTGCCCTTTCTAAACCAAAGTCTGATGCCCCCCAGATGCCCCCCTACGCTTGACCTCTCCTGTCTGACAAACACAAATCTCTCTCCTCTTCACCAGACGCTTGGGCTCCGTTATCATCAGTACAACTTTAACCTACATTAACTAGTGCAAACATGCATTACTTCCAGTCTCGTCCTGTGTCAAAGCACATTCACGCTTTAAGGGGCGTTCGCGCTACACTTTACGCTCCATTCACTCCCATTTGAACACACACAAGTTCATGCAAAGAAAATTAAAAATGTGCTGCAGTGCAAAGTTCAAGTTAGGTGAACTCTGGAGTCGTGAGTTTGAATCCAAGGCGTGCTGAGTGACTCCAGTCAGGTCTCCTTAGCAACCAAATTGGGCTGGTTGCTAGGGAGGGTAGAGTCACATGGGGTAACCTCCTCGTGGTGGTGATTAGTGGTTCTCGGCTATAATTGTATATGTCTCACGACATATACAATGCAAGTGAATGGTGACCGGAACATTAAAGCTTCAAAAAGCACATAAAGGCAGCATAAAAGTAATCCATAAGACTCCAGTGGTTTAATCCATGTGTTCAGAAGTGATATGATAAGTGTGGGTGAAAGTCCTTATTTACTATAAATCTCCAATTTTACTTCCACATACTCATCGAGGCTGGTCAAAGGTGGAGACTGAAAGTAATAAATGACTTGCATATTGATCTGTTTCTCACCCACACTTATATCACTTCTGAAGACATGGATTAAACCACTGGAGTCTTATGGATTACTTTTATGCTACCTTTATGTGCTTTTTGGAGCTTCAAATTTCTGGTCACCATTCACTTGCATTGTATGGACCTACAGAGCTGAAATATTCTTCATTTGTGTTGTGTTTAGCATGAGGGTGAGTAAATGATGACAGAATTGTCATTTTTGGGTGAACTACACCATTAATGTTGGGTTCAAAGGTAGTTTATAAATGGCTGATTTCACCCCCAAATCAAGAAGATCTACAACAGCTCATGGGAAGTCACAAGCCGGCTGATCTCTCAGATCATTGTGTGCTTTCAAACGCATCGCAAATGTCAAAAATAAGAGGAACTTCCCTCAAACACAAAACATGACCGCTGAGAAGCGGAGCCCTTCATCAGAAGCACAACAGTCACTCGTGTGGAGTCCTAAACACGGTAAAACAGCCCAACACAACCCGGTGTGCTCTTTAATAGTGGTTTAAAGGGCTACACGGTTCTGTCTTGTGTGTGTGTTTGTGTATGTTAGTGTGTTATATATCACACTCACCCAGAAGCACCGGGACTGAAGATCACCTGTGTGTCATGATGAGAACGCGATAATCGCGGACAAAGAGACGCGGAGTTCAGACTCGTGTCGTGTGTGCGCGCGTGTGTGTGTGCTGCCGCTGACAGCCGATGAGCGCGAGACTGGCCAGATCTGCCTTAGCATGCTCAGGAAGTGACGTACACAGGATGTGAGGTCACCGGGGAAACTACGTCAGGTGCTAGTGTGAGCGCGCGCGGGCGCGTGCACGTGATTGTGTGACTGTACATCAACTTTTAGAAAGAAATAATGAATAAAAAGGACAATAGTTCACTAATAGAACGAAGTATACACTCCTTTGGTTTGCTTTGTAATGTGAATGCGCTGTTTTGTTTTTGTCTAAATCATGATGCGACTTTTGTGAGAGAAATTTGTAGTATCGATCTAACAATTATTTCAGTAAAACGTTTATCAGTCACAAATCTATTTTCCCTGTTGTGGTGGGATAAATTGAACGTTATATAACCACTAGTAAAACAATTATCAAGGCTTTTAACACAATAAAGTATAACTCTTCATATAATAAAGTGCTTTTAATATATGTATTTATTTCTTTTTTTATCAAGCTACTGGTAAGTTTGTTTTGCTGTCTAGACATTATGTTGAAATTATGTTCAACATTTTGTGTATATCTTTAAATTAAACAAGAAACCAAAGGAATACACAATTACATATATAGAATAAAGGGAATTAGAATTCAAGATAAAGAAATTAAAATTTCCCAATTCGCAGATGACACCACAATTTTCTTAATAAATCAATCAGAAGTTCCTAAAACATTGGAGATTATTAAAGATTTTTCTCAGATTTCTGGCCTTTCTCTCAACATGTCAAAATGTGAAATATTATCTTTAAAAAAAATATAGATAAAACAACAATTTGTGGAATTCATCTTAAAGATGTAATTTATTATTTGGGTTTTGAAGTTTCTTTAAATTCAAATTCGGTTCTTACAGAAATTAATTTAATTCCCATTAAAGATGTGATTAAAAAGAAGTTTGAGTTTTATTATCAAAGGCAAGTGTTTCTTATCTCTTTTCTGTAATGGATTGTCCCGAGTCATCATGTTCCTTATTAGATCAATTATTATATAATTTCATATGGGAAAAATAAACCACACAAAATCAAAAAAATAAGTTCTAAAAAATCATATTAATGATGGAGGTCTTGGAGTAATTCAAACATGTTTTAAAAGTAACTTGGATAAAAAGATTACTATATAATCTCTATACAGACTCTATTTCCTAATTTAGTTTTTAATAAAATTGGAGGAATTTGATTTGTGTTACTGTGCCCCGTCTCAATTGGTAAACTAGCCCTTAAATTAGCAAGATTTCACCAACAGGCCTCACTGTTGTCATTGTTACTGATTTACAAACTCACTGTTGTCATGGTTACTGATTTACAAACTCACCGTTGTCATGGTTACTGGTTTACAAACTCACTGTTGTCATGGTTACTGATTTACAAACTCACCGTTGTCATGGTTACTGGTTTACAAACTCACCGTTGTCATGGTTACTGGTTTACAAACTCACCGTTGTCACGGTTATTGGTTTACAAACTCACAGTTGTCACGGTTACTGGTTTACAAACTCACCGTTGTCACGGTTACTGGTTTACAAACTCACCGTTGTTACGGTTATTGGTTTACAAACTCACCGTTGTCATGGTTATTGGTTTACAAACTCACTGTTGTCATGGTTATTGGTTTACAAACTCACTGTTGTCATGGTTACTGATTTACAAACTCACTGTCGTCATGGTTACTGATTTACAAACTCACTGTCGTCATGGTTACTGATTTACAAACTCACTGTTGTCATGTTCCTGATTTACAAACTCACTGTCGTCATGGTTACTGATTTACAAACTCACTGTTGTCATGTTCCTGATTTACAAACTCACTGTCGTCATGGTTACTGATTTACAAACTCACTGTTGTCATGGTTATTGGTTTACAAACTCACTGTTGTCATGTTTACTGATTTACAAACTCACTGTTGTCATGGTTATTGGTTTACAAACTCACTGTCGTCATGGTTACTGATTTACAAACTCACTGTCGTCATGGTTATTGGTTTACAAACTCACTGTCATCATGGTTATTGATTTACAAACTCACTGTTGTCATGGTTATTGGTTTACAAACTCACTGTTGTCATGGTTACTGATTTACAAACATAATCTTTCACGTCACCATTGTTTTATTTGAAATAATCAAAATATTACTTTCAGAAATAAATCATAATTTTTTGAGAGATGGTATTTAAATAATATCTATATTGTTAATCAGTTGATAGATGACAATGGTCAGTTTTATTCTTTTTCAGAATTCTCCAGTAAATTAGATTTTGGGGCTTCATTAAAAGAGTATAATATTGTAGTCAACGCTATCCCTAGTGGTACAAAAATACTTCTGAAAGGAGAGCCTATAATGCTATATATATATATATATATATATATATATGATGCTATACAGTGTTAATTGGAATTTGTTTTGGTCTCTTCCCCATAAATATAAAGTCACGTTTAAAATATTACATAGATGCTACTCTTGTAATAGCTCCATAATTATATTCATAATACTGAGAAGAAATGCCCTTTCTGTGACACAGAAGAGATGATTGTTCATCTTTTAGTGAATGTCTTTGTGTTAAATCCTTTTGGAATGAGTTTTGTAAATGATTCTCTCAGGAAAATCAAATGTCAAAATATGTTTAAACTCTTATAATATTATTTTTCTTTATAACAATGCAAATTCTCGAATCCAGTACATTGTTAATCTCTTTATTATACTTGGTACATTTTTTATACACAAATGCACATTTTTGGGCAAGAATCTGCTATTGTCACTTGTTCTGGTTGACTGTAACTTCTTTGATGGGCATAAAAAAACAAAATCATTGAAAAGTCAAAAAATGCTTTCATTGTTTAACCTTATATAGATTTTCTTTTTCCTCTCCTTCTGGTTTTTGTTTTTTTATTTGATAATTATTGTATTTCATTTTTTAACTCTTCTTGTTATTCTGTAATTTTTGACACAATTTCATGTAAGACGTTTGGCATGAATAAAAATAAATAAATACAAAATAAAAATCGCCAAAGTCTCACTGAAATGGCGCCAAAAGTAGCGAAAAAAAAAAATCACGCGATGACGTCATTTTTACGTAAGACGTAAAATGTACATATGCAAATCAATTGGCGTAAAGAGCCACAGCAATTCTTTAAAGGTGTAGAACCATTTGTTTATTATTTTTATTTAATTATTGATTTAACAATTAGTATTTAACTACTAGACATTTATTTATCACTAATTGAACATTCAGACAGTGGGGGACTTCTACTCATTTATTTAGTTTTGTAATTAAACTGCATTATTGAACGATGACAAATGCCAAAATGATCCTAGCAATAGCAACCAGGGATGGGCAGCAGTGTAGAGTTAGGGATGCTTTTTTATTATGATTTATTTATAAACATGGATCTATGTGCATATATATGTTTGTAAAAAAATATTTGTGTGATGCTGTCACTAGTACTTTTTGACATTGACCCCTCATCTGTTCATATCACTCATCTCTACTTTATTGTAAAGCAGGGGTTCATATCCATCCCCCTCCCCCTCCCCCTCCCCCTCCCTCTCTCAGATCATTTCTCAATGCTCTTCTATCACTGTAGGCTGACTTTTCTTCTCTAAACAGAGAGCATGTGCATGTTAATTAAGGTTGAGATTGTTGCCACAAACACCAACAACATGTAAGCATGTCAGTCATTCAATATATAGAACATCCGTATTAACATAAATCACCTCCTGATGGCATGCAGGTCAGTCCTCCACTTGAAACACAGGGTCTAGAACACTGCGGAAACATGGTCCATCTGTCATGTATGTGTCTGTTCAATGGTCAGTCTAGCTTATAAGCCACACTGAGATCTCACAAACTGCATTTAATATGCATAATAACATACAATGTGATGTGACTGATAAAGATGTGATTCATTATATAATAAAGAATAAACACTATATCATTTCTTCTTTTTGTACCTGGGCATGTTCGGACAAACGTGCAAGTAAAAGACATGTTCTTGAGTTCTGAGGACGGCAACATCAGACAGGGCTTTAAGCTAAGAGTTTGAACTCACTCTACATCATTCGGTGCCTTGACATCGAGTTCATGATGACGTACGTGCCCGTCCAAAAGACAAACACGAATATTCACACACAACTGCAGCTTCAGATGTTCTAATCCGTGCGCCGAGTCAGATGTGCAAACAGAATTACACCTATTTAAACAAGCTGGACGGTTTGCTTTCATTTCTCCTAGTTCAAGGGCAGGGGGGTAAAGAGAGGATTAACTACAAACTCAGGCCCCATACGGGCAGGTCGCTCGCCGATGCCCCGCAGAGTTCAGTGACATCAGAGCGGAGACATGTCCATGGCCTGTAATGATGGCTCAGCAGAGTGTCAAAGAGCAAATTAAGAATCAGTCTGAGGATTTTGATACATTCAGAACCCAGACAAGAATTAAGAGTAAAAAAACAAATATATTAAAATGCAAATATTTAGAGGGAATCTGAACGAAAAAGGCCATTTTTGTCATTGAGATCTAAGAAGCCACTTGAACTGTGAATTAAAGCTTAATGTTGCATCAGCAAGCCCAGATGTGCATTTCTCCCACTGTTAAAATACTTCCTACTCCAGTTTAACGTGTCTGTGACGCTATCGGAAAACTGCTTTGAGCGACCCATCTAGCTCGACGCAACAACACTGACTCACCCAGTGGCATTAGTTTGGACTATCTGTTTGGACGACCAATTGCAGATGGGACACCTGTAGGGAAGCAAACCTCATTTTTGCATTCAAAACAATACTATGATGCATACATTAATATTAAAAGGAATAGTTCAATCAAAAATACAGATGCTCTCTTCATTTACTCCCATGTAATATGACTCGGTGGCACTTGTGCATTTTAAGTCTTGGCCTTCAGTGCGATTCATGCCATTAAAAAAATAACAACACTGTATTCCAGGGGTTCTGGGTATCTCAGTGAGTATTGACGCTGACAATCACAGTCAGGTCTCCTTAGCAACCAAATTCTGCCGGTTGCTAGGGAGGGTAGTTACATGGGGTAACCTCCTCGTGGTCGCTATAATGTGGTTCTCGCTCTCGGTGGGGCGTGCGTAGAGTGACTCCAGTCAGGTCTCCTTAACAACCAAATTGGCACGGTTGCTAGGGAGGGTAGAGTCACATGGGGTAACCAAATTGGCCCGGTTGCTAGGGAGGGTAGAGTCACATGGGGTAACCTCCTCGTGGTCACTATAATGTGGTTCTCGCTCTCGGTGGGGCGTGTGGTGAGTGACTCCAGCCAGGTCTCCTTAGCAACCAAATTGAACCGGTTGCTAGGGAGGGTAGAGTCACATGGGGTAACCTCCTCGTGGTCGCTATAACGTGGTTCTCGCTCTCGGTGGGGCATGCATAGAGTGACTCCAGCCAGGTCTCCTTAGCAACCAAATTGAACCGGTTGCTAGGGAGGGTAGAGTCACATGGGGTAACCTCCTCTTGGTCACTATAATGTGGTTCTCGCTCTCGGTGGGGCGTGTGGTGAGTTGTGCGTCTGGATGCCGCAGAGAATAGACTGAAGGCTCCACACGCGCTACGTCTCCATGGTAACGCGCTCAATGAGTCATGTGATAAGATGCGTGGGTTGACGGTCTCAGACACGGGAGGCAACTGAGATTCGTCCTCTGCCACCCGGATTGAGGCGAGTCACTACACCACCATGAGGATTTGGGAATAGGGCGTTACAAATTGGGAAGAAATATAAATAAGACCCTATAAATAATCTTTAAAATAAGACACTATGCCTATGGATATCATGCATTATGTCGCAGTCAACTAGTAATACCAAATTACATTTTAAAAACACGTCCATGCATGAAAGCCAGAACCAAGGAGGTCAGATACCAAGAAAAAACTCTATTAATATTTGTGATTTGAATTTTGCTTGCAATAATTTGTTTTGTCAGGGTGTGCACGGTTACTTTTCAAAACTTGATCCGACACTGAATGCTCCAGCAGCCTAATTTACACTTTAAACTCCTGATGTTGCTATAACAACTATTCAAGCACTTACCAATTTACTTGAAGTGAAAATAAGCCCTTCTTTCCTGTTTCTTTTTGGGTTTTTAAATCCATGAGGATCTCTTTCTCAATGGCAATAACAGCAGTGATGACAGCGACTCCACAGCAAGATCTCGTGCCGTCACTTAAAGCGTGATCGCGTCACTCAAGGCCAGCTAGAAGGCCACACCCACAGGAACAAATCCATCAATCTGATTGGCTGATGAATCTGAATCTGTTGAGGGATTCTGTGGAGATTCGGAAGGTCTGAGGGGGTGGAGCTCAAACTCGCGCGCTGCTTCAGGCATGTGACGTGAAACACTTCGGTTGTAAGCATCGAGGAATAAATTATGGCTGGATAAACTGTTTATTGCTATTCGTTTGTAGGTGAATTGGAGTGGAAAGTGATTGTAAATACATAGGCAGAAAGGTCAATGAGAATTAAAGGATGAAAAAATATTTAATCATTAGTTAAACCACTGGTATGGTTTTCTTTCTTCTGCAGAAAACAAATTAAGATTTTTAGAAGAATATTTCTGCTCTGTTGGTTCATACAATGCAAGTGAATGGTGACCAGAACATTGAAGCTCCAAAAAGCACATAAAGGCAGCAAAAAGTAATCATGTCTTCAGAAGTGATATGATTGTTGTGGGTGAGAAACAAATCAATATTTAAGTTCTTTCAGTCTTAAATCTCCACTTTAACTTTCACGTTTAGATGTGAACGTGAAACTAAACAGGCACAACATGAGACTTTCAGATGTAAAAATTAAAGTGGAGATTTATAGTACAAAAAATAACTTACATTTTTACATGTCTGAAGACATGGATTAAACCACTGGAGTCTTATGGATTACTTTTATGCTGCCTTTATGTGCTTTATGGGGCTTCAAAGTTCTGGTCACCATTCACTTGCATTGTATGGACCTACAGAGCTGAAATATTCTCCTAAAAATCTTCATTTGTGTTCTGCTGAAGAAAGAAAGTCTGTTGTGCGTGAAAATCCCAGAAATACTCAAACCAGCCCGTCTGGCACAAACAATCATGCATCATTTTTCCCCATTCTGATGGTTGATGTGAATATTAACTGAAGCTCCTGACCCCAATCTGCATGATGTTATGCACTGCAGCCACACGATTGGCTGATTAGATAATCACATGAATAAGTAGGTGTACCTAGTCAGTGATTGTCATGTCACAATGCAAACAATCATTATGGCCCCACACAGGCTCCAATATAATAAAGAATATATATATATAAAACAGTATATACACATTTCTTTATTCTTTCTTTAAAATTTTGGTATGAAGTATGACCTTGACATGGGGAAATAGGATCCATGTGGGCCATATGCAAAACACAAAAGCCACCAGGACAAGAAATACCCTCAAGCGCTTGTATGTACACATTTCCGGCTATCGGACTCTTACGGAAGTCTCTGGAATATCCAACAAGACCGTCCTCGCTAGTCTACAGACTTGTAGACTAGTAAGTCTGACTCAATGAGAGCACATGCCGTCTCGTCTGCATCTTATCTCACGCTGATGGGCCTTTTCCAGTCCAGCTCCAATAAACCGGCAGAAATTGAGGAAATGACCTCCTGACCTGGTGAGTCTGTGAAAGGGTGATATAATGTGACACCTCCAATCATTCGTCAATGTTCGGTATCGTCTACGCAAACAACAGGGCGATAAGGTTTTCAGAGCCATCCCATTAATCAGTCCTGCGGCTCTGGAGAGGGAAGGGGACAACAATGGGGAAAGCGTTCCGTGTGAATGACGGGGAGCCCGAGGAAAGATCAATCAGGAGATCAGCCTTCTGAAGTTGATAACAAGAGTCACAGCAGCTCTCCGAGACATCACATCACCTCCTGTGCTCGGTGGCATATAAAGCAAGGCAAATAACACGTCTGGTCATGGGAGTTCCATAAACAGCTTGTTTGTGATGCAAATTCTGCCATAATTTAAGAATATGAATTGCACGGTTACTTTATTAACCTCCAACTGAACAGACACAATTACTACACGGCTATTTGACTTGTACACAGTTTAGTTGCGGGATCATTTGAACGGCATCTTCTCAGATAGCGGTGCGCGGTTGCAGAGGCAGATGTGAGAGCCGCGGCTGCTGGTCGACTTTGAGCCCGAACTCACTCGCCAATCCTGGAGAGGAACCGACTGCACCGTCTGCAGATCTTCAGGGGCTGGAGTCCACTGCGCTTTCGTTGCTTCAAAGTCCCACTGAGATAATGAAAGATAAACATGAGTGTTAAAAAGAAGGTTTAGAACACGTTGGCACATGTATAGCCCATTTCATCATGATATGCATTGGTTTGGAAAATGGCACGCCGTAACAGTCGATTGTGGCAAATTAACAAAACATTTAAAAAGAGAGGGAAAGGCCAACAGGCGCCATAGCTTGGTCCTCAGCCACGCCTCCACCCTCTAATGGATGACAGCCGCGCCTCCCCGGGTGGATCGGAGGCAGTGCTCCAGCTCCTGGGGGACGGAACGCCCCACAGTGTTTGTGGTGGACTGTAGGGGTCTCCGGCGCCCCTGGCAGCGGCAACCGCTCCAGGCAGT
>NC_068314.1:37567906-37592906 GCF_025860055.1 Xyrauchen texanus
GAGTTGTACAGACTACATTTGAGGTGTTTTTTTGTAAGTCTCCCGTAGCCTGAACAAGCATTTTGTACCACTTCCTGTGCAGAAAGGTCCTGTCCTGGGAGCAAGGGAGCATCCTATAGCTCTCCTATAACTGTTCTGAGACCAGTGCAGACAGACAGCACACTGGCGGTTAAGTCGTGCACTAAATAGGGAGCAAGGGAGCATCCTATAGCTCTCCTATAACTGTTCTGAGACCAGTGCAGACAGACAGCACACTGGCGGTTAAGTCGTGCACTAAATAGGGAGCAAGGGAGCATCCTATAGCTCTCCTATAACTGTTCTGAGACCAGTGCAGACAGACAGCACACTGGAGGTTAAGTCGTGCACTAAATAGGGAACAAGGGAGCATCCTATAGCTCTCTATAACTGTTCTGAGACCAGTGCAGACAGACAGCACACTGGAGGTTAAGTCATGCACTAAATAAGGAGCAAGGGAGCATCCTATAGCTCTCCTATAACTGTTCTGAGACCAGTGCAGACAGACAGCACACTGGAGGTTAAGTCATGCACTAAATAGGGAGCAAGGGCGCATCCTATAGCTCTCCTATAACTGTTCTGAGACCAGTGCAGACAGACAGCACACTGGAGGTTAAGTCATGCACTAAATAGGGAGCAAGGGAGCATCCTATAGCTCTCCTATAACTGTTCTGAGACCAGTGCAGACAGACAGCACACTGGAGGTTAAGTCATGCACTAAATAGGGAGCAAGGGAGCATCCTATAGCTCTCCTATACCTGTTCTGAGACCAGTGCAGACAGACAGCACACTGGAGGTTAAGTCATGCACTAAATAGGGAGCAAGGGAGCATCCTATAGCTCTCCTATAACTGTTCTGAGACCAGTGCAGACAGACAGCACACTGGAGGTTAAGTCGTGCACTAAATAGGGAGCAAGGGAGCATCCTATAGCTCTCTATAACTGTTCTGAGACCAGTGCAGACAGACAGCACACTGGAGGTTAAGTCATTCACTAAATAGGGAGCAAGGGAGCATCCTATAGCTCTCTATAACTGTTCTGAGACCAGTGCAGACAGACAGCACACTGGAGGTTAAGTTGTGCACTAAATAGGGAGCAAGGGAGCATCCTATAGCTCTCCTATAACTGTTCTGAGACCACTGCAGACAGACAGCACACTGGAGGTTAAGTTGTGCACTAAATAGGGAGCAAGGGAGCATCCTATAGCTCTCTATAACTGTTCTGAGACCAGTGCAGACAGACAGCACACTGGAGGTTAAGTCATTCACTAAATAGGGAGCAAGGGAGCATCCTATAGCTCTCTATAACTGTTCTGAGACCAGTGCAGACAGACAGCACACTGGAGGTTAAGTTGTGCACTAAATAGGGAGCAAGGGAGCATCCTATATCTCTCCTATAACTGTTCTGAGACCAGTGCAGACAGACAGCACACTGGAGGTTAAGTTGTGCACTAAATAGGGAGCAAGGGAGCATCCTATAGCTCTCCTATAACTGTTCTGAGACCAGTGCAGACAGACAGCACACTGGAGGTTAAGTCATGCACTAATAGGGAGCAAGGGAGCATCCTATAGCTCTCCTATAACTGTTCTGAGACCAGTGCAGACAGACAGCACACTGAAGGTTAAGTTGTGCACTAAATAGGGTGTTTTTTTGTCCTTTTTGGAGATCAACAGCACCCCTCCCTATTCACTGTTATGATAAAGAACAGAGCAGTCAGGACCAACGGCTACATTCCTCCGGCTACATTCCTCTCGGTGTTTCACAGAACAGTGGGAAGAAAGTGAGTATATGTAATACAGGTTTGGGCAGGTTTGTGGGTGAAATATTCCCTTAAGGCAAGAGAAGCTTCTTTAGAAGAGTGCTTGATGATGAAGCCCCTCAGCAGTTTTAACAACACCCCTCTGCCCGTCCTCGGAGCGTCAGGCGGGCGTTAGACTCGCTCTTAAAATAGCAGAACTGGGGCCAAATCTCTCATAGCCTGAACAAGCATTTTGAACCACTTCCTGTGCAGAAAGGTCCTGCCCTGTTCCCATGACAACAGATCTTTAACAGCAGGACGATCAAGCAACAAGCCAAACTTTGTTTCGCAACCGTTTGCAGCAAGAATCTCACTTTTGACTTGTTGTGCTCACAATCATCCGTCCCTTTATATATTTATATATTAAATCTTACTGAGAGGGAAACTGCAGATAAACAAATCTCCTTGATATTTTGACACGAGCATGTTTCAGAACTTTCTGAGAGAGCATTTATTTAAAGCCAGCTGCAAAAATGGTTTGTTTGTGTTTTCCCCACATTGTGACATCACACAGATGTCACACCCTGTACAGTCAGAGAGGTGAAGAGGAGAGAACAAGACCAAATATTCATCAGCACCGAAGGAGGATTGCGCAGGACACCTTATTGCTGTTCCAGTATTAAAATGTCCTGGTTGTGTTTTCGCACCCATCTGCACTGTTTTTAATGGTTCGTCCCTATAAACATGTACTAGAGCAGGGCAACTGCACTTCAGAGAGGTCAGAGGTCAAAAGCAGAGTCCCTGTACCCTCGAGGGCCGCACTCTTAATTTGTATGATTACATACACAGTAAATACCTTTTTAATCACATTTTTATAGTAAGAATATTGGAATGTTAGTTAACGGGATAGTTCACCTACAAATGACAATTCTGTCATCATTTACTCACCCTCATGTCATCCCAGATGTGTGTGACTTTGTCTTCTGCAGACTTTTTATAAATATCTCAGCTCTGTGGATCAGAGACAGATCAAGATTTAAGTCCATGGCTTTTTTACACTAAATCTCCACTTTCATTTACAGATGTGAAAGTAAAAGTGGAGATTTATAGTAAAAATGACTTAAATATTGATCTGTTTCTCTCCCACACCTATCATATCACTTCTGAAGACAACACACACAGAGAGAGAGAGGCAGAGACACACACACACACACACACACACACACACACACTCACACACAATTCAACAAACAACCGCCATTCGCCACGAAGTGGCGGTGACATCACCACGATGCTTGTACCAGGCTATGTGCACGTTAAGGCCACGTGAAGTGTCGAACGCCCGCTGGCAGGAGGTCACGGGACAGATCCAACCGGTGACACGGGTCAAATGACTGAGATGACTGGCTGATGCACCATCTGTGCCCCCTACTGTGCCAACTTGCTGTGCTTTAGCTACCCGGCACTCTGCTCGTTGTTGTGAGCGTCGCTCCTCTGCCCTCCGTTGTTGTTGGAGGGCGACTGCCTCCAACTGGCCAGTAGCATCCTTCACAAGCCTCCTCCAAAGAGGCCGATCTTGACACTGTTGGTACAGTCATCGGCAAGTCCACTCAGCTACACTTCATCCTGTACCTCATCACTCCATCTCTTCTCCAGCCCGTGCTGTGCCCGCTTAGCCCCCTCTATCCGGCCGAACAATAAGCTGTTTAGGCATGCGGTGGCCGGGCATGCGGGCTACATGACCCAGCCAACACAACCTTGCCTGCTGGAGGAGCTCACCGATGGGACTTTGTCCACATCTTTCAAAGATTTGTGAGCTCCTCACACAATCCAGCCTGGTTAAACCCAGGATGGATCTTATGCAGGCCAGCCTAAATGTTTCTATCCGGCGATGATGTTCCATTAGGGGGGTCCACGTTTCGCAAGCATAGAGAAGGGAGGGAATGACCGTGGCCGAGAATACCTGAAGCTTCGTGCGGAGCGACAAACCGGGTAGCTTCCACACAGCGCTACGCAACCGATGGAAAGATAATGCCGCTCGACTGATTCGGAGTGAGACCTCTGCTGTCAAACCAGAGCTGGTCATAAGCACACTGCCCAGGTATGGAAAACACTCCACTCTCTCCACAACTGCCCCATCTGAGAGAGAGAGACACACACACACACACACACACACACACACACACACACACACACACACACACACACACACGCGCAGAGAGAGAGAGAGAGAGAGAGAGAGAGAGACACACACACACACACACAGAGAGAGAGAGAGACACACACACACGTACACACAGTTCTGTTTTCCTGTTTAGTGAATAGAGGGGTTGATGATATAATTGCGATATTTTTAAGGAGATTATCGATCAAATATGTTTTACATCACAGGCCTCATGTACAGCCTTTAACAGTGAAGCGTTCTGACCTCAAGTTCAGAGCCGACTGAAGATGACTCCGTTAAACTGCCAGAGGAGCACTGCTCATCCACACGCACCACCCTGACTGTCCTCTTCAGAGGAAGAGTCTCTGACGGGCCGTCCCGTGAGATCGTCACTTCCTTCAAACACACCTGCAACAGGTAAGCACATCATCACCTCAGTAAACCAGGACCATGACAGTTTCATTACTGAACACACCTTACATTCCAGAAGCAACACACATAAAGAAATATGCAAGAGTGAATGGTAATGCTTTCCATCCCCAACATGACACAATTTCCATTTTTGGGTGACTTATTCCTTTAAATGGTCCTGTGGTGAGACAAACGGATTTAAAGTACAAGTATTCCATGCTCTCTAAATAAATTAAGAGAAATGTTGTTCAAAGTAGTTTTAGATGAAGTACAGCATGTCACACAGCAGAGAAAACAAAGACACCAAAACTATGAATCGTCAGATCACTTGGACAAAGACGTCCTCCACATATCTAGTGAATATAAAGTGCAAACCTTCCTCATTGGCTGTATGTTGACATCCATGTAGAGTCCCATGTCAGTGCCCCTGGGACAGATGCATTTCGCCGAGGGAAGACGATGCTCCTTTATGCAGCGAGTAACAGTACTGTCACACAACTGACCCGTGGCCGAAGAGTCTGCGAGTAAAGACTCAGTATCGGAGTCTAAAGACCGTACAGAGAGACGCTTATGACTGGATCTGTAACAGACCAGAACTACAATCTGAAAGATTATAAAGTTAAAGAACACAAGGTATGAGGTATGCATGAGGTATATTAGAACAAACAACCTTTACTCAGTAATTGAACAAAGTTCAATTACTGAGTAAAGCATAAAATCATTTTAAGTCTAGTTTTCCACAAGCACCTTTCGGTTACGTGCATATCCTTATGCAAATGAACAGAGACTACGAGGACTTTCACACAGTCCGAATCAGAGTCCCGATGACCATACTGTATTTCATTCCATACTTTCATACCCTGCAAACCCTGGAGCCAAATGAACACCTTTAAAGTCAATACGAGATTTGGACATTTTCTGGGAAAAACGTATAATACATTGCCTTTATGTTTAACAAATAGGATTAGTTTAACCTCGTGTCCACATGTGTGGACGTTGTATTTTATCTTTGCTATACACAACGCATAATTATTATTCATTTAAATGACTGAATACTGTTCACAAGACTCTAAACTGTGATTTAAGGGTTAATCTTCTGCCGCACCGAGTCACGTGACACGACAGCTTGACGACCATTTCTGTGAAGTGCTCCTACAGGTGCAGAGTGAGCAAAAGTGCCTCTGGTAAGAAACCGGTTTATGTTTTTTGACTGAAACCTGTTTGGTTGTAAAGAGGAGAGTCTCCAGTTTAATTTGATACGCCACTTTAAAAAATCCATGAATGTTTCTCGTGTGATGAACATGATGTCCACATACGTGGAAATCAGGACCACGTTCCCTCAAAAGTAGAAAAACATGGGAATTATTCTGAATAACATTGTGGGTCATTAATTAATATATATTTAGTTCTATTTGCTTTTGTTATCACTGTACAGTTCTATACATTAACATTAATAAATGCATTCCTATATATAATGTACATTATCACATTGAGAATAAATGTGTTCATGCAAAAGCTGATAAATGTGTCTTTCAGAGGCTTAATATGGAGTTATGATGAAAATAAGATGCATTTCTAACTGTTCTGAGACCAGTGCAGACAGACAGCACACTGGAGGTTAAGTCATGCACTAAATAGGGAGCAAGGGAGCATCCTATAGCTCTCCTATAACTGTTCTGAGACCAGTGCAGACAGACAGCACACTGGAGGTTAAGTCATGCACTAAATAGGGAGCAAGGGAGCATCCTATAGCTCTCCTATAACTGTTCTGAGACCAGTGCAGACAGACAGCACACTGGAGGTTAAGTCATGCACTAAATAGGGAGCAAGGGAGCATCCTATAGCTCTCTATGCAGTTAAGTGCGTTCACTCCTAAAATCGGATCATAAGTTCAGTTTCAGCTGCAGATGATGTTTGGACACTCAATGATCATCAGTTCATAGATTCAACATTTATAATGTTTTATTTTATTTGAACATGATTGACTGTGATTGGATGATGCTGGACTTTCAATCTGAATTAATTATGCTAATGTATGATGTAATGCCTGTAACATGAATAATCAACACTGCTGGATGCATAATGAACAATTTGATGTGGCTTTCTATGGATTTCACATATGTGGACATCAATGTTTAGGAAAACTACTTGCTCTAAAACAAGTTTTTTGCATGTTTATTAAAACCTACAAATCAAAAAGGGAAATGGAAAATGCACACAGCTGTCACGCGGGAGGTTAAGGAGATTAAACGCAAAGTATGAGCAATGCATATGAAGGCATAAACGCAGCACTCAAGCAACATATTTAAATGCATTCTTTTCACCGACGGTGCACAAGCCCAACCGCTGAGCCTCGCTGAGATTCCCTCACAGCCAGTGTAAAAGGATACAGCCAAATCGAGGACAGCACAGCAGACCGCCGAGAGGATCCAGGGCATCGCTTTGATGAGCACTCTCGGCTGCACGTCATAGAGAAGAATTGCAGATCCGTAAAGAGTTCCAGCGAGACAACACAGAACTCGAGAACACACCTGTGCAACTGAACTCTGCTCTCCTTGGTTCTGGAAATGCAGAAAATACTGAACGTATCAGTGTCTTTACACTCCGCACATGACGTTGGTTTGTGAACAGTTCGGTCCACAAGAAATGCATGCTGTTATTTGTCATTAGGAAATGTACGCAAAACTTATTAATGTAAACAATGGGACAGATATGAAAAGATAACAATAACGTCCCTCACTGCTTTCAGGAAGAATGGAAACTTAGCCGTCCAGTTGATGGCGAAAGACAGCAGACCCAGCACGTAACCGAGGTTCTCAATATGGTCCTGTATCCCAAAAAACAACATGCACAGTCCATGCAATCACCTTGCAGTTTCAGTGCTTTGCATATCTCCAGTCAAGTTAACATGCGTGATCAGACATGGTAACCTTTGTACAATGTTTTAGGCAGGATAAATCCTCCAATGTTGAGTACCACAAAAATGAGTCGACTCGTCCCTCTTTTTCTTTAAGAAAATTAAATAAAAGCACAAATGTGTGTTCCAGTGAGACACTTGCAATGGAAGTCAATGGTGAGATAAATAATAAATAAATAATTGAGCATTTAGGAGCATGTCGAACCATTAGATGATCATATATGTGCATGTGCGCTTGTACACAGTGTTCTGACATGTGCACACGTGTCCTCATCATGTGTCGAGCGCCCTCTTCTGTTCATCTTCTCATGTGCACGTTGAGAAATATTTCAGTACACATCAGTTTATATGCTGTTTGGACAGGTTTGAATCAGGATCCTCTGCTTTAAATTACGATGTGACATTTTCCAAGTCACATGTCTGTTTCAGGCAGTAATAAGCAAAAACATGACACACGTTTATTATATTCGTGTGTATCGGTGCAGATTTCACACACTTATACTTCCTGTAGTTTAAACTCAGAATGAAACTAATGTGTTAACAGACCTTTCCAACGATATTAACACACGCCTCATCTTTCTGATGTTTTGACCGATTCTAATTATGATGATTATGATTACAGATGATGTAATTATGATCAATATTGCAATATAAGCTTTATGCATTGTAGAGTTCAGATTCTAAGTCTTTGAAAGACACCTATTTTGTGTAGATCAAGTAAAGGGTTGTTAATTAATTGCATCATTATTGCTTTTTTCCTTTTTTTACTATAAAGAAATCAAATGAAAAAACTCTCTCATGCTAAGTTACTTTATCTGTTTGTTCAATTCTTGCTCATGTCCTGACCAGTGATTTATTGTGGACACCATTTATTTGCCCAGGAGTGTGTAAATGTAATTAACACACACACACACACACACACACACACACACACAGAGAGAGAGAGACAAACACACACTCTCTCTCACACACACACACACACACACACACACACACACACACACTCGGATTGAGATCTGGGGAATTTATGGACTACGATCCTGAAATGAAATGCTTAGACTAACAACTGCCAACAAAATCCTTCATCAGCCAATTAACAAGGACAATTGCATCTGTGAACTTCTGCAATTAATCAAGATGGACTTCAAAGACTTTGGTCATTAATCTTACAGTTCAAACACAATCTATGTTTAATCACTGACCCTTAACACTTACTTAGTTTAATAATTTTAAACCATAATTTTACCTATACATAATTAATATTTACATTACATTCATAATGTTAGTCAGAGGGGAACTGACCCCCACAGTGAGTCTGGTTTAGGGTTAGGGTGGGGTCAGTCAGAGGGGAACTGGCCCCCACAGTGAGTCTGGTTTAGGGTTAGGGTGGGGTTAGTCAGAGGGGAACTGGCCCCCACAGTGAGTCTGGTTTAGGGTTAGGGTGGGGTTAGTCAGAGGGGAACTGGCCCCCACAGTGAGTCTGGTTTAGGGTTAGGGTGGGGTTAGTCAGAGGGGAACTGGCCCCCACAGTGAGTCTGGTTTAGGGTTAGGGTGGGGTTAGTCAGAGGGAACTGGCCCCCACAGTGAGTCTGGTTTAGGGTTAGGGTGGGGTTAGTCAGAGGGAACTGGCCCCCACAGTGAGTCTGGTTTAGGGTTAGGGTGGGGTCAGTCAGAGGGGAACTGGCCCCCACAGTGAGTCTGGTTTAGGGTTAGGGTGGGGTGAGTCAGAGGGGAACTGGCCCCCACAGTGAGTCTGGTTTAGGGTTAGGGTGGGGTTAGTCAGAGGGGAACTGGCCCCCACAGTGAGTCTGGTTTAGGGTTAGGGTGGGGTTAGTCAGAGGGGAACTGGCCCCCACAGTGAGTCTGGTTTAGGGTTAGGGTGGGGTTAGTCAGAGGGAACTGGCCCCCACAGTGAGTCTGGTTTAGGGTTAGGGTGGGGTTAGTCAGAGGGGAACTGGCCCCCACAGTGAGTCTGGTTTAGGGTTAGGGTGGGGTCAGTCAGAGGGGGAACTGGCCCCCGCAGTGAGTCTGGTTTAGGGTTAGGGTGGGGTTAGTCAGAGGGGAACTGGCCCCCACAGTGAGTCTGGTTTAGGGTTAGGGTGGGGTTAGTCAGAGGGGGAACTGGCCCACACAGTGAGTCTGGTTTAGGGTCAGGGTGGGGTTAGTCAGAGGGGAACTGTCCCCCACAGTGAGTCTGGTTTAGGGTTAGGGTGGGGTTAGTCAGAGGGAGAACTGGCCCACACAGTGAGTCTGGTTTAGGGTTAGGGTGGGGTTAGTCAGAGGGGGAACTGGCCCCCACAGTGAGTCTGGTTTAGGGTTAGGGTGGGGTTAGTCAGAGGGGAACTGGCCCACACAGTGAGTCTGGTTTAGGGTTAGGGTGGGGTTAGTCAGAGGGAACTGGCCCCCACAGTGAGTCTGGTTTAGGGTTAGGGTGGGGTTAGTCAGAGGGAACTGGCCCCCACAGTGAGTCTGGTTTAGGGTCAGGGTGGGGTTAGTCAGAGGGAACTGGCCCCCACAGTGAGTCTGGTTTAGGGTTAGGGTGGGGTTAGTCAGAGGGGAACTGGCCCACACAGTGAGTCTGGTTTAGGGTTAGGGTGGGGTTAGTCAGAGGGGAACTGGCCCACACAGTGAGTCTGGTTTAGGGTTAGGGTGGGGTTAGTCAGAGGGAACTGGCCCCCACAGTGAGTCTGGTTTAGGGTTAGGGTGGGGTTAGTCAGAGGGGAACTGGCCCCCACAGTGAGTCTGGTTTAGGGTTAGGGTGGGGTTAGTCAGAGGGGAACTGGCCCCCACAGTGAGTCTGGTTTAGGGTCAGGGTGGGGTTAGTCAGAGGGGAACTGGCCCACACAGTGAGTCTGGTTTAGGGTTAGGGTGGGGTTAGTCAGAGGGGAACTGGCCCACACAGTGAGTCTGGTTTAGGGTTAGGGTGGGGTTAGTCAGAGGGGAACTGGCCCCCACAGTGAGTCTGGTTTAGGGTTAGGGTGGGGTTAGTCAGAGGGAACTGGCCCCCACAGTGAGTCTGGTTTAGGGTTAGGGTGGGGTTAGTCAGAGGGGAACTGGCCCCCACAGTGAGTCTGGTTTAGGGTTAGGGTGGGGTTAGTCAGAGGGAACTGGCCCCCACAGTGAGTCTGGTTTAGGGTTAGGGTGGGGTTAGTCAGAGGGGAACTGGCCCCCACAGTGAGTCTGGTTTAGGGTTAGGGTGGGGTTAGTCAGAGGGGAACTGGCCCCCACAGTCAGTCTGGTTTCTCCCAAGGTTATTTTTCTCCATTAATCCACATCTTATGGAGTTTTGTGTTCCTTGCCACAGTCGCCTACAGCTTGCTCACTGGGGTTATTAATTAAATGATAATTGTATTATTTATAAACACTATTAAAAATCGTATTTTATCTAAATTACACAATGATGATTAATCGACTTTATAGACATTACAGTTCTTATCGTCTGTTAATGCTGATATTCTGTAAAGCTGCTTTGAAACGATGTGTGTCGTGAAAGGCGCTATACAAATAAAATTGACTTGATTTGAATCTGGAGGCCAAGTCAACACCTTGAACTCTTCATCATGTTCCTCAAACCATTCCGGACTCATTTTTGCAGTGTGGCATGGCGCACAATCCTGCTGAAAGAGGGCACTGCCATCAGGGCACACTGTTGGCATGAAGGGGTGTACCTGGTCTGCAACAATCTTTAGGTAGGTGGCACGAGTCAAAGTATCATCCACATGAATGCCAGGACCCAAGGTGTCCCAGCGGGGGCGTGCTGAAGCGCGTTTCGCCCATGGCGTCATACAAGCTAGAACTGCTACTTGGCTACGCAGCTCCATACGCAGCAATCTGCATTGCAGTGTGTTCGGACACCTTTCATCACGGCCAGTATGATGTGTTTCAGCACCTTGTGCAACAGTAGCGCTTCTGTGGGAAAGGGCCAGACAGGCTAGCCTTGACTCCCCATGTGCATCAATGAGCCTTGGGCACCCATGACCCTGTCGCTGGTTCACCGGTTGTCCTTCCTTGGACCACTTTTGGTACCACTGACCTCTGCATTTCGGGAACACCCCACAAGACCGTTTTAGAGATGATAGATTCTTTTGGTGTTTTTCGGAGTCAGCAGAAAGGTCTCTTTAGTGTCCCAAGTTCTTATAACTGTGAGCTTAATCGCCATCTGTAAGCTGTTAGTGTCTTAACGACAGTTCCACAGGTGCATGTTCAGTAACTGTTTATAGTTCATATAATTACTAGACAGATTTAATGCAATATCTTAGGTCGGTCATCATTAAGAAAGGTGTTAGCACAAACAAACATAACACAAGGGTTGAAGCAAAGGAGGGACGAGTAGAAATAATTTGTGGTAATCAACATTAAGTCACAAATGCTGTTGATATGAGCACAGAATATTCCTTTAAAGTCGACTTGCACATTCATAACGACTCCACTCTTTACTTACATTTAGGAATACACCGAGTAGTCGTCTCCTGGTTGGAGATATTCCTGTGGGACTGAAGTCGACCGCTGAACGCAGGTAAAAACTGCCCCCCGTTACAAACAAGAGCGACACCGCAAGAAAGTTCTGCCGCCTCCTCCCGGTTATCATTCTCATTCTCTTTCCTTGGGCACATAAAAGTATTGTTTAGGGCATTATGCTACAGAGAGATGGATGGATGAACAAGCAGATAGACATAAATGCATTTTAGATCTCACAATCAGACATCATTTATTATACACCTGATATACTGTATATGCAGTACTAAAGTCTTAAGCACTTGTGGACGTTTTCAAAAATAATGTCATGAAAAATGGTATTATTTATTAATTAACTTCACACAAAAGTGCAGTAAACATAAAAACAAAAAAAATAAATTAATATTTAGTGCAAGCGCCCTGTGCCTTTAAAACAGCACCGATTCTCCTAGAACAGGGGTGTCCACACTTTTTTTGTGTGATGGTCTACTTTTAAATGACCAACACTATAAGATCTAAACTAAAAAAAAAAAACACAGTTTCATTTAAAATAAGAAAATGCTTGTTGGGACTACTGCATGTATCCCTACATGGAATTCATCTTCTAATTAATAAACAAATATATAATAATGTTCAATGTTGATATCATTCAGTTTTAACACTAAACCCAAAACACCTACAGCACAATAGATTACAATAGGCGGGGCATTTACCAGTAAATACTGACCATGTGATGTTTTGTTTATTCAGTTGCCATGACAACTAGGTTTGCGCATACGCGCCTTTCAAGGACGTCTGAGAATAGCGCGCGAAATTGCGACGCTACTGCCCGGATTAGCTACTGTCTGATTCCATTCAGTTTTGCCTAATCCGGGCAGTAGCGTCGCAATTTCGCGCGCTATTCTCAGACGTCCTTGAAAGGCGCGTATGTGCAAACCTAGTTGTCATGGCAACTGAATAAACAAAACCTCGCCTGGTCAATATTTACTCGTCAAGTGCAAGTCAGACAGAAACTAAAAGATGGAAAGACATTATATTTATTTGTATTAAAATTGAACTAAAGTACATTTAAATTTAGTGCGATCTACCAGCATTGCCTTTGCGATCGACGTATTGGGCACCCCTGACCTAGATAAACTCGGACAGTTTGTCAAGGTCGTCCCAAGCTTCTTGGAGCTCTTCGGTCTATTTCGGCTGTCTCAGTTGCTCTCGTATCTTCATGTAACCCCAGACTGACTCGGTGATGTTGAGATCCATGTCATATATTGCGGGACTCCTATTCTATTTGCAAAAGGAATGTTTGGAAATCTAAAATTGATAACGGTCAGAAATCTACGGGTAACCATCGGTAACAAACTTCAATTCGCAGACCACATCTGAAAGACCGCAAGATCATGTAGATTTACATTTATGCATTTGGCAGATGCTTTTATCCAAAGTGACTTACAGTGCACTTATTACAGGGACAATCCCCCCGGAGCAACCTGGAGTTAAGTGTCTTACTCAAGGACACAATGGTGGTGACTGTGGGGATCAAACCAGCAACCTTCTGAGTACCAATGTATTATACAGAGCACTTATTACAGGGACAATCCCCCCGGAGCAACCTGGAGTTAAGTGCCTTACTCAAGGACACAATGGTGGTGACTGTGGGGATCAAACCAGCAACCTTCTGAGTACCAATGTATTATACAGAGCACTTATTACAGGGACAATCCCCCCGGAGCAACCTGGAGTTAAGTGTCTTACTCAAGGACACAATGGTGGTGACTGTGGGGATCGAACCAGCAACCTTCTGAGTACCTCCCCCTGGAGCAACCTGGAGTTAAGTGCCTTACTCAAGGACACAATGGTGGTGACTGTGGGGATCAAACCAGCAACCTTCTGAGTACCTCCCCCTGGAGCAACCTGGAGTTAAGTGTCTTACTCAAGGACACAATGGTGGTGACTGTGGGGATCAAACCAGCAACCTTCTGAGTACCAATGTATTATACAGTGCACTTATTACAGGGACAATCCCCCCGGAGCAACCTGGAGTTAAGTGCCTTACTCAAGGACACAATGGTGGTGACTGTGGGGATCGAACCAGCAACCTTCTGAGTACCTCCCCCTGGAGCAACCTGGAGTTAAGTGCCTTACTCAAGGACACAATGGTGGTGACTGTGGTGATCGAACCAGCAACCTTCTGATTACCAGTTATGCACGTTAGCCCACTACACCACCACCACTCTATTTACACTCTACAATATCAGGAAGATAAGACCCTTCCCCTCTGTACATGCCACACAACTGCTTGTTCAGTCACTTGTCATAACTAGACTGGACTACTGTAACGCTCTCATTGCAGGCCTTCCTGCATGTGCTATTACACCTCTGCAAATGATCCAGAATGCAGCAGCATGTCTGGTCTTTAATTAACCAAAGAGAGCACATGTTACACCACTCCTCGTCTCTCTCCACTGACTGCCGGTTGATGCACGCATTAAATTCAAGACTCTGATGCTGCAAACAGAACATTCACTGGATCTGCTCCAGCATACCACGCCAGCAAACATTTATGCAGATCTACACTCCTGCCAAAAGCCTGCAGCCGGCTAATGAGCGTCGCCTTGTCATACCAACACAAAGAGGCACCAAAACACTTTCCCGAACTCTGTTTCATCGCACCACGTTGCTGGAATGACCTTCCCAACTCCATCCATGAAGCGGACTCACTCTCGGTCTTCAAAAAACGGCTAAAAACATATTTTCCAACAGCACTTAACCGGTCACTAAAAAGCAATTCTTGTTGCATTTTAATACGTTTTGAATACTCTTCTGATGCTAGTGAAACTGGGTAATATGGCACTATTCGTACCACTGTCTCCTTAAGATGATTCGCTTTTCTGCAAGTTGTTTTGGATAAAAGTGTGTCAAACGAATAAATGTAAATATTTCCTACTGATACACTAACGTAGAAATGTTTTAAGACATTATTATGACGCATCCAAAGTGCCCAAGACTTCCGCACAGTACGGTAAGATACAGTATATATCAAAAGAATGCCAAAGCCTTACCTGTTTTTGAATGGGACCATAAATACACGGAGAAAGTAATTGTCAGGAACTGAACGACATCCAAAATTGCCGCATATGAGGCCATAGATATCTGCAACAGATGCGGAGAACATTTTTGCAATAACAGCGATGGTAAAGGAACCTTCACATTCATCTCCGCTCTGTGCAATTGGGTGGAATTCGGTCATCTCAATGGGGAATCTGCACGATCGGGAATGTTGCGTGACAGACACGGTGTGTTGTACACAGTTAAACTGAATATTAACAAAACACAAGCATATTATTTTATCCTAACAGAGAATAAAAAGCAGCGCATTAAAAAGAGGCTGCGTCGCTGACTATCACACCTGGAGTCGCGAGTTTGAATCCAGGGCGTGCTGAGTGACTTCAGCCAGGTCTCCTTAGCAACCAAATTGGCCCGGTTGCTAGGGAGGGTAGAGTCACATGGGATAACCTCCTCGTGGTCGCTATAATGTGGTTCTCGCTCTCGGTGGGGCGTGTGGTGAGTGACTCTAGTCAGGTCTCCTTAGCAACCAAATTGGCCCGGTTGCTAGGGCGGGTAGAGTCACATGGGGTAACCTCCTCGTGGTCGCTATAATGTGGTTCTTGCTCTCGGTGGGGCGTGTGGTGAGTGACTCCAGCCAGGTCTCCTTAGCAACCAAATTGGCCCGGTTGCTAGGGAGGGTAGAGCCACATGGGGTAACCTCCTTGTGGTCGCTATAAAGTGGTTGTCGCTCTCGGTGGGGCGTGTGGTCAGTTGTGCGTGTGGATGCTGCGGAGAATAGCGTGAAGACTCCACACGCGCTGTCTCCGTGGTAACGCACTCAACAAGTCACATGATGAGATGCGCGGATCGATGGTCTCAGACACGGAGGCAACTGAGATTCGTCCTTCGCCACCCGGATTGAGGCGAGTTCGTTTTGAACTGTTTTTAAAGGTGCACCAAGTAATTTTCTGTACGCCGTCTTGGACTGACTTACTGACACCCAGTGGCGTGGATGAGGCATCATTCAAACCCATCAGCTGTCTGTAACCGGTGTCATTTTTTTAAATTCACCACGCACAGTTACACAGTCAGAATATGATTAATCCCGGAGTGAAAGTGCCCAATACTCGGGCTGTTACACAGATTAAGCCAATAGCATTCGGCTAGTCATGTGATCATAACATGGCAGCCCCCATGAGGAGACCCTCTCCATGTGGATTTAAACAGAGTCTTCATGTAATGTGAGTGCTCATAATTTTATACACACCTTTCAAAATTGAAGTTAATTTAAGGAGTATAATTTTTATACAAAACAAATACGTGTGTGCCTTTAATTGTGACTTGCAATGCATTGAAATGGGTTCTAAGAGGGTGCGTCACGCTTCTGGCTCGCATAGAGTGTGTTTAATGATAAACGAAACGCTCAATTTACTGACCTGAAAATCAAACTGGTTGGAAAGGAAAGCGCCAACTGCACTGCACAAGTTACCCACGAAACAATACACCGTGCCCGCCGCCTCTTCGCCCTGATGGTGCCCACCTCTCGTGCTGCAGCTGTGATACAGAAGACTGAGAGAGAAACACAATGCTGCAAACATCACAATAATGGTAAAACCCGTGTTTAATCACACGACACTTACAGTGAACACGACACCAGTAACATCAGAGCAGACGAGAGGATCAGGGCAGCCGATATGCAAATATTGTCTTCATATGACGAAAGGCAAACTTTGACCAATTCTGAACTCCAGCGGTGGACAGTGTCGAGGACTGTCATTTTATCCACAGCTTTCACTTCTGCTGTCACACATTGAGCATCCAAATGTTTCCAGGTTCTCACATTAATTGCCAGCTGTAGTGGAAATGAACCGCGCGTCAATCATCTCACCTGTAGCTTTCAGGCTCCGCCCACACACACACCCGTCACACAAATGTCTCCCACGTGGCTCATAAATATTAATGATGCATTGTGATGTTTTCCCATTTTATTTGCTGAAAAACAACTGTGAACTTTTAAATCATATTTTAATGAAATGCATAAAATAACCCTCAAAGATGGAATACCTAATACAAAGTCAAAATATTATATTTTATATATGTATAGGATAATTCCTTGCAATGTAACACATCAGCATGATAGAGCATATAGTACATTATTTAGTTCAATACTTAAGTGTTATTTTATATTTTCATACATTTGATTTATTTTTGATCAGCATTAAACAATACACATTTTATTGGTATATATATGCCACTTCAGATGAAAAAAATAAATAAATAATAATTAAAAAAAAATATAGGCCTATATATATATATATCATGGTTTAAGGCATGGTTTGCACATATGTTAATGAGGGACAAAAAAAAAAAGCCCCGTAATGACAAATATGCATTAAAAACGTATACACAGTATATTAAATGTTTGGCTACAGAATCAGAAACTGTGATTAAACTTAGATCATCATGGTCAGTTGTGCCAAATATGTATGCATTTAATCAATTAAAACAATAATAAACTCAAATAACACACTTAAATATTAGCATTTGTCTTTGGCAAAGCCTGACGCCATTCATCTCTTAATCCCATCCATTGATAAAATAAAAGTGACAATAATATACAGTTCCTTTTTATCATCAGTGAGATCATTTTCAATAAAGGGGAATGTCCCGCAGCACTTATACATCACACGTCCAGGTATGAGCCACGGTGAATTCAAATAATAATAAATGTCTTTGTATTAAAGATGATATCAAAGATGTTGTCTCACTTTCTCCTTCTTGTTTCGATTACTGTGTTTTTTCCAGGGCTTTCCCGACCTGCTGTTCAATGCCCGCTCTTTCATGCCCAGCGGGTCAACGTCCCGGTTTATAACCCCTCACCATCTGCACACCCTTTGTCAGAGCTCGGACCTTTACCTATGAGAGATTACAGATTATTGAGAGTTTTGCGAGTGTGTGATATAAAGTATTTATGAATCAGAAATGTGTTTAATACAACACTTAAATTCGCTACTTCAAATCGTTGCACCTCTCTCTCCTTCCTCGGTCTGATGATGTTCATATCGTAGGTCCCCTCCAGAGACAGTCTCACATACGTGTTCAGGTTACGGGCCAATCATAGAACTTGTGGGTTACATGTAGTGATGTAACAGTTTCACGGTATACCACGGATTTAAAAACACTCCATTGACATTTTTGTTGAATATAAAGTCGCATTTTTTATGCATTTAGGAATGAATGTTTCCATTGTAAATATCGCTTCAATTAAGAGGGAGTTCACATAGCATCATATAAACTTGACATAGCAAAATAAATCTCTAAATCGCATCTTCCACCTCTTTCATTAAACCGTCACTCACATAAATGCCGGAGAGAGCAGCACACAGCAGTGTCAGGACCTGAACATCTATTTCTACCAGTCTGTGGTGTGAGGATACTTCAGGTATTTAAAAGACCTGAGAAAGAGACGTATTTTGGCATCAGAAAGGTTACACACTTCACCTTTAAAAAAGAACCACCACCGTAAAGAGACCCCAAACAAACCGCTGAGTCAGGTGAAATTTACCTCCTCTCAATAACTCGCCACAGTTGCCTCCAGAAATCCAGATTCCTCTCAAAGGGGGTAAGAATCAACTGCTGCTCCTTCTCCAAACTAGAACTTGTTTACTTGTTGACAATCTGTAAGAGAATATGACTGTCCATTCTCCGAGCCAGTTCTCTCCTGCACACAAGGAAACTGTCCCTCTCTGCTTGCTGTAGGACCTCAGGATGTGTTCTCATCCCAAGGAGGCCTGTGTTGATCAAATACAACAACAACAACAGCAGCAGCAGCAATTACGCCATGACTCACAGAACGGTACAGCTCTGGAACAAACATTAGGCAACAACACATATAATCAAGACTCCTCTTTTTAAATTTGATTGTACGGTGACATGCCTTTGGGGGATTCGTAGGAAATGTTTGTTATCCTCATGAAGTTTCTTGAGCCGTTTGGACTGCTCAACGGAAAGCACGCTTCATGCTAGGACAAATTCTATGATCAGCTTCTCTGCAAAAACAATAACACACGGTATTAAATTACAATTCACAGACATGATCTTACAGTATAAATGAGCCCCAGAAATAAAGCTCAGCATCATCACATCATGACCTGCCTGCAATCAATTCTGTGCCAGAAAGTCTCTGCTCAGTGACGGACTGCAGATTGAGTCGACCCGTCATAACCATCATTCAGCTCACTGGTGTGGAGCTAAAACACACAAGATCATTAATAACAGATCACTTCATTTAAACCCACTGGATCCAGTTGACACTCAAACTAGTTAGAGAGGTTTCTTGCCTTTGGAAAAATAACTGAAGTATTTTGTCTCATAGAAGTATTATTTATATTGCATGCACTCAATATGTTTTGGACTATTTTTGTTTTTATTGGTTAGTCATATTGATGCCAATGTTTTGAACACACTTTACAGACTCAACCCTGCATACTCCTTCAATAGTGTTCAAAATGCATCTCAGGATGCATAGTTTTAAAGACAAAAGATGTATAAATAATAAGGAATGAGTCATTTCTCGCTCTCTAGAGAATGTATTTGTTTAAAAAGGAATAAGACAAACTATACAAAGCAGAAGATGCAGTTCTCAAATGTTTTGAACGGATGAAAAACACTTCTATCGTGTGTCATTCCTCCTTTATTAACGGTCTTCCTAACCCTGAGACATTCTTTCCCATATCAGATGTGTTGACAGTTAAAGAGTCACAGAAAACAGTTTTAATGAGATGCTGATCGACTCTTCATACGTCACGTTTGTTGTGACAAAGGAAGTCGCATGGAAGAATCCATTAACCTCGACACAGCAAAACGGCGTTTAGACAAAACTCTCGATTATAAATGTTGTTATCGGTGTTTATATAGTGCTTTTGTATACATTTGTAAACATGTTTAAACCTAATAGTTAATACAGAGGAAAGAAAGATACATTTTCGCCGCACTTTTGGTTTGTTCCAGTGTGTCTCACTCCGCGCTTAGAATAGTTCCGGACATGAACCTGTTGCTCACTGCACAAATATGACAGACACTTCCCCACTAAATATAGAAACAATTATTTATTTATTTATTTATTTGTATTTATTGACAAGGTAACTTAAGAAATACAGGTTTTCTCTCACAATGTTGGCATGTCACCAGTATGTTCAATACAAGCAAAGACTCTTTAGCTCAAGAAAACTAAATTTGTGAACACCCAATATGGCGGATGAAGAAAAGGAAGTCCCGCCTTACTTGTAAACGAGCCAATCAGCTTTTAAATACAGACATCGCCTGTCAGTTAACTCGGGACGCATGCGCATTAGCTGGACCAGCAAATTAAGCGTCTGAGCTGTGCGTCAATAATAATAAAAAAAGTAAATTCAGAGGTCCTTAGAGGACAAAAATGTCAGCATTAAAAAACTGCCATAATAATATTAAATATAAATATAATTTTCCACTTTCACAGATTTTGTAACCAACATCAGTCCTGATCATAACTACCAAATATTCATTCATTTTCAGGATTTTAACCCTTTAAATGAAACTTTCATTCAAATGAAATTAAACTTTAACAATACACACATACAAAACACACTCTGACACACACACACACACACACACACACACACACACATACACACACACACAATTTTAGCTGTATCATTTATTTAATTGTCCTGCAGTGCTCTAAAATAATTAAATAAAAAAATAGGAAAAAAGCATGTATTTGCTCCATAGGCTAAACATGAGGAAAATGGCGCCATCTGGTGGAAAATATTAAACATTTAAATTTTGAAGCCAGAGCTGCAGAATGAATTCATGATGTGATGGTTTAATGACACTGGGATCAAATATTGCAGTTTTAATGAGTTTCAATGGGGACATTTTTGTCCTGAAGGTCCCGAGTGAAACTATTGTGTGTACACAGTGTGTTATAGATTATATATTATGAGATACCTACAGGGAAGAGGTACAGCACCTGGTAGTGTGGTGTGCCAACAACAATCTCACACTCAACACCCAGAAGACCAAGGAACTGATAGTGGACTACCGGCGGACTAGGAAAGGACACACACACACACACACACACACACACACACACACACACACACACACACGACACACACTCCCATCTACATTGAAGTGGAGCGCGTGATGAGCTTTAAGTTTCTGGGTGTCCATATCTCTGAGGATCTTTCCTGGACCTACAACACCTCCACTCTGATTAAAAAGGTGCAACAGCGCCTTTACTTCCTTAGGAAACTAGGAATGAACAAACTGCATCACAGTGATGGCAACTGCACTGTCTCCGATCAGAAGGCACTCCAGCGGGTGGTGAAAACTGCCCGATACATCACTGGTGTCCAGCTACCCTCCATCAATGACAGTCACAATAAACGCTGCGTAAGGAGGGTGAGAAGCATAATCAAAGACACCTCTCACCCCAACCACGGTCTGTTCACTCCTCTCTCATCCGGGAGACACTATAGGAGTCTTCGCTGTCGCACCAGCAGACTCAGGAACAGTTTAGCCCACCTCCTGATGCTGCTTGCACTGTTAAGGCCACTGCCCATATACATATATTTACACATTTATACCTCATTCTGTACAATGCACCTTCAGTTTATGCTTCTTCATTTGCACCTTGTATTATAGACATTTGCATTGAGCTGGTCTCTGCTTCTCTACATCATAACTTTGCACTCAAAAAAACATATTGTATATACTCACATATTTATATATATATATATATATATATATATATATATATATATACATACTATATACACATATTGCTATTTGCACTTCTGGTTAGATGCTAACTGTATTTCATTGGCTCTGTACTTGTATTTTGCACAATGACAATAAAGCTGAATCTAATCTAATCTAATAGATGTGTTACAGAAACTGAGGTTGAAATATCAAAACTGCCCCTAAAATAAACACCTTTGGTAAATGTATGCCGCTGATATTAACAGCCAAAATGATCGAAAAAACAAAAAAGACAAAAATGTCCCAAAGTTCGCACAAGGGTTAAAAGAAAACACACAATTTATGATGTCCTTATTGTCAGATTTTACTGCTGATTTGAAATAATAATCTTGACCAGCTGTTCCCATTCACGTGGATCAGAGCTGCACTGTTATACCTCTTGAATACACAAACAACAGCAGCCTGAGATTGTTCCAAAGATGATGCCAAAGTGGACTGACTCGCCTCGAAAGAACTTTGGGAGAAGGTAAGAGCAATCAGCAGCATTTTTGGCAAAATGTTGATTACCATAAAAAAATAATTTCGACTCGCCTTTTGTAAAAATAAATAAATAAAAATGTATAAAAATAAAATAAAATCATTTTTACAGTGAGACACTTACAATGGAAGTGAATGGAGACAGTTTTTGGAGGGTTTAAAGGCAGAAATGTGAAGATTATAACTGTATAAAATGCACTACATTCATAAATAATTTGAGCAGTATATTTTTATGGTAATTTTAGGGGTTTAAGGTTTACGTCGTCATGGCAATGAAGTAATAAAACTGGATATAACTTTAAACAGAAAACCTTTTTAATTTATTTTATCACACTAAAATCATGTTAACATGCTTATTTTTATACGTCTTGTGTTTGAAACAGTATTTTAATGTTTACAGATTAAACCCCATTGACTTGCATTGGAAGTGTCTCACTGGAACACACATTTGTGCTTTATTAAAGGGCACCTATTATGGCATTTAAAATGTTCCTAATATTGTTTTGGGAGTCCCCAACAACAGTTTTACATGCATGCAATGACAAAAAACACTTTTGTTGTCTTATAATATGCATTTATGTTTACCTGATTTGCTCACCGACTCCCAAATGATTCGTTCAACGACTCATTTTTCCAAATCCCCTCCTCATCAGCGTGACGCTAATCTGCGGTGATTGGTCAGATGACCCAGTCAGTTGTGATTGGTATACTCGGTGCAGAGATTGTCGGAAACGGAACGCATCACCGCTTTGTAGTAAAAACTCAAAATCAGAGAAGGAATTTGAGTTGATTTATGTTAGCGATCATAGCCCAAAGTTCGGTGGTAAACACCCAATCAGTTATTGTTTGCGTTAGCCCAACGCATAAACATATTGATAAAGCACTGCATTACTACAAGTTATTGCTCTATTCTTTATGACAACTCCAATAACATCGACAAACATTTCACTTATTTCAAAAACATTGACATTGGAGACCTAGAAGCTGCGCTGAGCGTAACGTACACAACACACACAAATACTTATTAACATGCTAAAAAACACATAAAAGCAACAATTATTAATAATACTTACAGGTTGTGATTCGGAGGAGGAAGCTGATCCAAATAAACTTGGTACTGAACCTTCCTTCAGTATCAACCGGCTCGCGAATCCACACTTGAAAGCATTCATGTTCGTAAAGCAATCGTCATTAAAATGAGGCGAACACAGCACAAGGTTCGGCGATACTTGTGTGGTATAGTTATAAACTCTAGCCACTGATTCTTCACATGCTCGTCCCTGGGCAGTGAAAAAAAGGTCACTTTTGATACGCACGTCTTGTTGTCGACATGATGTTTTCAAGTTTGCCCTGGTGTCTGCGCGTGCAATGAGTGGGCGCGGACAATTTGATAATTTTTCGTCTTGACGTCACAACGAAAAGGAAAATGACTCATTGGAAAATCGATTCATTACATTGACTCAGAGTCGACTCCTACTTTTGAGAGACAATAACTTTTTTTACGGTGAACTTTCATATATAAAACTTTGCAGGATGTTTTTGTTCACTTAAATCTGTTACACACTACATGAAAGGTCATTTTCACAATTCCATAATAGGTGCCCTTTAAAGAAAAGGAGGGGTGACTCTCTCTCTCTCTCTCTCTCTCTCTCTCTCTCTCTATATATATATATATATAATTTGAGTGTGTGTGTTAATCAACATTATGCCTCATATGATGTCGATTGAGCTTAAATTGCATTGAATCCAGAACATAACATTACTTTAATGTGGCACCAAGTATTTAATAAACCTTTAATGTGGTTTATTACTGTGGCACCAAGTAATAAACATATATTTCATACTATATTCATTCAGCACTCACTCAACAATGTTGAGTAAATATATCCAAAAATTTAATTTAAATTATTCAGGAGGGACGGGTCTAAATGAACGGTAATCAATATATGCTAACGCTGTTGATTGAACTTAACAACTATTATTAAACCCTAAATATTCCTTTTAAGATTTGCCCAAAACTCTTTTCCCACTCTGTGCCCCTCTCTTAATTTAAATGCATAATAATCATAATAATTAAATGATAAATTAAGTATTTAAATAGCCTGACGATGTCTGAACGTAAATAAACATAAAAACATAAATATATTGCTCAAACAAATAAAAATAAGAGAACCTGAGGGTAAAGAAAATACTGCGCCACGTGTGACAGACTCATTATTATTATTAATAATAATAATAATAATAATAATAATAATAATAATCAGCGCTACTAGAAAGCCCGTGTTGGTACGTTCTGTTTCCCCCCTCTCTGAGCGGTTGAGTTGGTTCAGTCCGGTATATAAGTCACCGCTGCACGACTGGACTGGACAGTGTGTTGTTTTGAGACGCGTCGGGAACAATGTAAAGCGAGTTGCTGCTCAACTGTTTAAGCATGCCAAGCTAATAGATGACTACAGATGGCTTTGATGTAGAATTTAGATGTCATAGTGTAGATTTAATAGCCTCGGACCATTATGTTGCCTTGGAAGAAGAACAAGTTTGAGCTGATAGAGGAAGAGAAGCTGCCGTCCAAGCAGAAGGGTTATGCCGTCAGTCTCAACTACTCGGCGCTCACGTCGCTCGCTAAAGCCTGCCCGGAGAGCGCGCTCAACCGAGTCGGCAGCATGTTCAAATCCAAGAGGAAAAAGGTGAGAATCACCAGCGAGGACCCCACGTACACGGTCCTGTACCTGGGCAACGCCACCACCATCCAGTCCAAGGGGGAGGGATGCACGGACGTGGCGGCGAGTAAGATCTGGGGCAAGAGCGAGATGGGCAAGAACGGCACCCAGATGAAGCTCACCATCAGCTCGCACGGCATCCGGATGGTGCACGTGGACGAGAAGGCAAAGCGACCGGGACATTTGTATTTATTGCACCGAGTCACATACTGCGTCGCGGACCCGCGGCTCCCCAAGATCTTCGCCTGGGTCTACCGG